>NC_134420.1:2177014-2238117 GCF_030867145.1 Opisthocomus hoazin | reverse complement strand
GATCTGCTCCATCGACTGCAGGTCGGGGGACAGCCCTGCGGGGACGGGGGCCGCGTCAGGCCCTGCCTCGGCAGCCACAGCCCCCAGACCCCCCCCTGCGACGCCCCGAAACCCCGGGCAGGGCCGTGCCCACCTCCGTGGCAGCAGAAGATCTTCTCATCCACGATGGCGGCGATGGGCAAACAGTTGAAGCAGTCGGTGAAGGTCTTCCAGAGCTTGATGTTGTACCGCCGCTTGCCTGCAAGGCACTGGGGGTGGGTGCCTGGCCTTTTTGGGGGTACAGGGGCATGGGGGGGATCCCCACGAGTCCCCCCCGTGGGCTCGCACCCCCCAAGGTGAAGCACAGGCCCACTGGTTCCAGCAGCGGGGGGGCAATGCCATGGGGTGGCACCGTGTTACGTGAGGGGGATCCTCGGGGTGGAGGTTGGCAGGGGGGGCACAGGGCGGGTGGGGAACACTCAGTGTGGATGGCACTGGGAGCACTGGGGTGGTACAGGTTGGCTGTGGGTACGGGGGTGGCACGGGGGTGGCAGGGGGACTCGCCCAGGTCCCAGCAGCCGTATAGACGGGGTCGGTGCGGGACAGCCCGGGGACGGCAGAGGGGTCGCAGGGGCGGGGGGCACGTGAGCGCTCACACTCGTCGTAGAAGCCGTAGATGCGGTTGATGCTGGCGCACTCGTGGTTGCCGCGCAGCAGGAAGAAATTCTCGGGGTATTTGATCTTGTAGGCGAGCAGGAGGCAGATGGTCTCCAGCGACTGCTTGCCCCGGTCCACGTAGTCGCCCAGGAACAGGTAGTTGCTCTCGGGAGGGAAGCCCCCGTACTCAAAGAGCCGCAGCAGGTCGTAGTACTGCCCGTGGATGTCGCCTGGGGGGGGACAGGGTACGCTCAGGACCCCAGTTCCCCCTAGTCCCCCTCCCCGCCATCCCGCAGCGGGCCCCAGGGCCGCGCTGGGATCGCCGGCCGGTCCCTGCGCCCGTCCCCGGGGGCTCGCCCAGCGCGGGAAGCACCCACCCAGCGCTCACCGCAGATTTTGAGGGGTGCCTCCAGCTCCAGCAGGATGGGCTGGCTGAGGAAGATCTCCCGCGACTTCAGGCACAGCCCGCGGATCTCGTTCTCCGTCAGCTGCACGTTCTTCCCCGGCCGCGAGCCTTGGACTGGTCCCCACCAGAGAGCCGGGTGGCAGGGAGTCAGGGGACCCCCCCCCCCAAACGCCCCACGCGCACCCCACGGTGCCGGCACCGAGGGCCAGGCGTCGCGGCAGCGGCACAGCCCAGGTCACGAGCGATTCGGGTGTCCCCACCTCGGGGCACCCCTCTCCTGCCAGAGCTGGGGGTTGTGGCAGGGCCCCCCCCCCCCAAACTCTGCAAACCCAGGTCCTGCCCCGGCGCCTGCCAGCCTGGCACCCCAACACCTCCCCCCACCCCCAGAGCTGTCCCCCCACTCCCCTGAGCACCCAAACCCCTCCAACACCTCCCCCCACAAACTCCCCTGCTGCCTCCCAAGCCTCCCACCCCCATCCCCTGCAGAGGCCCCCCAGTATCCAGCCCCCCAAAACCTCCCCACCTCTACCTGCCCCTGACACACAGCCCCCAGCCCCCCCAGCCAGCTGGGGGGCTACTGGGGGGGGGGGCTGGAGGCTGTTAAGGTGGCCTGTGGCCATTGAGGGGGGGAAGAGGGCCGGGGGGGAAGAGGGCCGGGGGGGGGGGAAGGCCACTGGGGGGATCCCAAGGCCGGAGTGAGGGGGTAATGGGGCTACTGGGGTGGGCTGGGGGCTGTTAAGGTGGGCTGTGACTACTGGGGGGATGGGGGAATGGGGCCGAGGGGAGGACACAGAGCTAGGGGGGAGGCCACTGGGGGGATCCCAGGGCCAGGGCAGGGGGTAATGGGGCTACTGGGGTGGGCTGGAGGCTGTTAAGGTGGGCTGTGGCTATTGGGGGGGGGGGGATAGGGCCACGGGGGAGGGGGGGGGAGGCCGCTGTGGGGGGCATAACGGGGCTACTGGGGTGGGCTGGAGGCTGTTAAGGTGGGCTGTGGCCATTGGGGGGGGAGGAATGGGGCCGAAGTGGGGGACACAGAGCCGGGGGGGAAGCCACTGGGGGGATCCCAGGGCCGTGGCGAGGGGAGCGTAACGGGACTACTGGGGGGGGCTGAAGGCTGTTAAGGTGGCCTGTGGCTACTGGGAGGGGTAATGGGGTCGGGGGGGAGGGAATGAGGCCGGGGAGGGGGGAAGATAGGGCCATGGCGGGGGGGGGGGAAGGCCACTGGGGGGATCCCAGGGCCGAGGCGGGGGGGTAATGGGGCTACTGGGGTGGGCTGGGGGCTGATAAGGTGGTCTGTGGCCATTGGGGGGGAAATCTGGGCCCGGGGGGGGGGCTGGAGGCCACGGGGGCGATCCCGCGGCCATGGGGGGGGGGGGAAGGCGGAGGCCCCGGGGGGTCCCGCGGCCTCGGAGGGGGGAGGGTCCCGGGGCTGGCGGGGGTCCCGGGGCGGCGGTCCCGGGCCCGCTCACCCTCCAGGAGGCGGCTGATGATGGAGTCCAGGTTGAGCTTCTCGGTGTCCGCCATGGCCGCTCGCGCCCCGCCCCTCGCGCCGCGCGCCCGGCGGGAGCGGCCCCGAGGGGGGGGGGGGCGGCGCGGCGCGGCGCCCCCTGCCGGCGCGGAGGAATCCGCGCGGCCGAGGGGAACGGGGATCCCCGGGGAGACGCGGGGGGGGGGGGGGGGGTACGGGTTCCCCTCCGGGCACCCCAGCCCCGCCACAGCGAGGGGGGGGCACGGTGACACGGCAGCCCCGGAGTGGGGACACCGCGGGGACCCTTCGCTCCGCGGCACGGCGACGTGGGGGACACTCGTGGCGCGGGGACACCCCCGGGCAGGGGGACAGCGGGGGGGACCCCGCATCCCGGGGCGCAGCGACGGACCAGGGACTGGGGCCGGGGGGGGGACGGACACGCACAACCCGGGAGGGACCGGGACTGGGCTGTGGTGGGGCTTGGGGACACCGGGGGACACCGGGGGGACACGGGGGGGACACGGCGGGGGGCACGGGGGGACGCAGGGCCTGGCAGAGCCCGGGGGTTGCTCGGGGCCCCGGGGGGCCCCCCCCCCCCCCCGCCCGTGCCCGCTCCGAGCCCGCTCCGAGCCCGTGGGGCCGTTGCCGGGAGGCCGTTGTCACCGTCGTTGTCACCCCGGGGCCACCCCGCGGCTGGGGCTCCCGCGGGGACACCGGGCGCGGCTCGGGGGGGGGGGCTGTGGGGCCACAGACGGGGCCCGGTAAAAGGGGGGGGGGGAGCACCGGGACCACCCGCGCTCTGCCATGCCATGCTGTGCCACGCGTGTCCCGTGTGCCATGCCACACCATTCCCCGTGTGCCGTGCTGTGCCGTGCCACGCGTGTCCCGTGTGCCATGTGCCATGCCAGGCCATGCCATTCCCCATGTGCCACGCCACGCCATGCCATGCCACTCCCTGTGTGTCATGCCATGCCATGCCATGCCGTGCTGTGCCATGTCATGCAATTCCCTGTGTGCCATGCTGTGCCATGTCATTCCCCGTGTGCCATGCAAACCCATGCTGTGCCACTCCCTGTGTGCCATGCCATGCCATGCCGTGCCATGTGTGCCATGCTGTGCCATGCCATGCCATGCCATGCCGTGCCTTCCCCATGTTCCATGCCATGTTGTGCCATGCCATGCCATTTCCCATGTGCCATGCCATGCTGTGCCACGTCATGCCATTCCCTGTATGCCATGCCATGCCACTCCCCGTGTGCCATGCCGTGCCATGCCGTGCCATGCCGTGCCATGCCACTCCCCATGTGCCATGCCGTGCCATGCCGTTCCCCATGTGCCATGCCATGCCATGCCGTGCCATGCCGTGCCATGCCACTCCCCGTGTGCCATGCCATGCCGTGCCGTGCGGTCGGGAATAGCTCCTGGGGCGGGGGGGCCGGGGGGGGGGGGGGGCAGCCGCCTGGCCCCAGCCCTGACATTTCTGCTGCGCGGTGTCAGTTTTACAGCCGGCCCCGGGTGACCCCGCCGGGCGGTCCCTGTCCCCATCCCTGTCCCCATCCTCTGTCCCCTGTCCCCGTCCCCGTCCCCCGCGGCGACACCCCAGCCCCGCCGCCCCCGGCCCCCCGCTGCCCCCCTTGTCCCGGCCCCCCCCGGCCCGAGACTCCGCACCCCGCACCCCCCCTCCCCCGGTCCCGCACCCCCCCCCCCGGCCCCGCCCCCCCCCCGGGGCCGCCCCGCCCGGGCAGGAGGCGCCGCTGCCACCGCCGGGACCGCAGCGGGCACGGCCGCGACAGCACCGCGCGCACGGCGGGACCCCCCCCTCCTCCCCCCGGTGGGTGCGGGCACGGGCGGCGGGGCGGGGGGGCTGCGGGGGCCGGGGGCGCGCACGCGTGTGAGTGTGTGTGCGAGTCTGCACGCGTGTGCGTGTGTGCGTGTGCGTGTGCGTGCGTGTGCGTGTGCGTGTGCACATGTGTGTGCGTGTGTGTGCGCGTGTGCGTGCGCGTTTGCGTGTGCATATGTGCAAGTCTACATGCGTGTGCATGTGTGTGCGTGTGCATGCGTGTGTGTGTGCATGCGTGTGTGTGTGCATGCGTGTGCGTGCGTGTGTGCACGTCTGTGTGCGTGTGCATGCATGTCTGCGTGTGCATGTGTGCGTGTGCATGTGTGTGCGTGTGTGTGTCCATGTGTGTGCACGTCTGTGTGCGTGTGCATGCGTGTGTGCATGCGTGTGCACATCTCTGCATGTGTGCACATCTGCATGCGTGTGCATGCGTGTCTGCGTGTGCGTGTGCACGTCCCAGTGTGTGTGCGCTTGTCTGTGTGCATGCGTGTCTGCACGCGTGTGTGCACGTCTGTGTGTGCACATCTGTCTGCGTGTGCATGCGTGTGTGCACATCTGCATGCATGTGCACGCCTGCATGTGTGCACGTCTGTGTGCGTGGGTGCACACGCGTGTGCAGATCTGTGCATACACATCCATGCGTGTGCGTGCGTGTGCACAGAGCAGCGGGCGGCTGTGGCCGTGGGGTGTGCGCCAGGGTGGCCCTGCCGGTGGCTCTGGGTGGCTGTGGGTGACAGGGTGCTGGTGGCAGGGTGGCCGTGCCGGTGTCACTGGGTGGCTGTGGGTGGCAGGGTGCTGGTGGCAGGGTGGCCGTGCTGGTGTCACTGGGTGGCTGTGGGTGGCAGGGTGCTGGTGGCAGGGTGGCCGTGCTGGTGTCACTGGGTGGCTGTGGGTGGCAGGGTGCTGGTGGCAGGGTGGCCGTGCTGGTGTCACTGGGTGGCTGTGGGTGACAGGGTGCTGGTGGCAGGGTGTACGCCGGGGTGGCCATGCCGGTGTCGCTGGGTGGCTGCGGGTGACAGGGTGCTGGTGACAGGGTGTGCAGCGCGGTGGCCCTGCCAGTGGCTCTGGGTGGCTGTGGGTGGCAGGGTGCTGGTGGCAGGGTGGCCGTGCTGGTGTCACTGGGTGACTGTGGGTGGCAGGGTGCTGGTGGCAGGGTGGCCGTGCTGGTGTCACTGGGTGGCTGTGGGTGGCAGGGTGTGCTGGTGTCACTGGGTGGCTGTGGGTGGCAGGGTGTGCAGCGCGATGGCCCTGCCGGTGGCTCTGGGTGGCTGTGGGTGACACGGTGCTGGTGGCAGGGTGCGCAGCGCAGTGGCCGCGCCGGTGGCTCTGTGCCCGCCCGTGACGGTGACAGTGACGCCGAGGGCAGCTGGAGCTAAGCCGGGGGACGTGCGGCCTGGCAGCTCCGCCATGCTGGGGAGAGGGGGACAAGGCGGGGGGGCCGTGCCAGCCTGGCTGGCTTGGGGACAGGGACCTGGGGGGGGGGACACACACAGGGACACCCCGACACACTGAGCCACCACCCCAGGTCCTGCGGCAGCGGCGCGTCCCCCCGGCCTCCCCGCTGCCCCTCACCATCCCTGGGGACAGGGACACGAGCCTGACTCGGGGTGAGGGTGCCAACCCCCCCCCTCCGGCCACCGAGGGGACAATGGGGCTCTGTGTCACCCGCTGCGCCTAATCCGGGGCACGGGGCTGGGGGACGGGCACCCTGGGGTGGCACGGGGGGGGATGAAGGCTGGAGCTGACCCGTGTCCCCTGTGCCAGGCGTCCCCGAGCCCTCGGTCCCCTGCACGCTCTCCGGCCACGGCTCCCACCCCAAGGTACCTGGGACAGGAGTGGGGGACGCAGCTGTCCCACCTTGGGGACCTTGGGGACCTTGGGGACCCCGGGGTGGGGGGGGGGTGCCCCCGGCCCGTGCTGAGCTGGCGCAGGATTACGCTAATCCCTGCTGGGGCTCAGCCGAGGGTCACTGAGGCTGGCACCGAGGGGACAACCTGGGGTCACCGGGGCTGGCACCGAGGGGACAACCCGGGGTCAGCGGGGCTGGCACCGAGGGACGCCCCAGGAAGGGTGCCTGGCCCCCCGCTGGGTGCCGAAGAGGGACCCTGGGCACTGTGGGGCTGGGGAAGGGGGTCCCCAGCGCTGGGTGGGGGTGACTGGGAGGGTGGTGACGCGTCCCCAAGGACCCCGCTGACTCTGCCCGTCCGTCTCTTGCAGCCCCTCGGTCACCAGGATGGTGAGTGACCCCCGGGTGGGGTGGGGGGTCCGGGTGGGTGTGGGTGCCCCGTCCCGGGTGGGGTACGGCCCCGGGGAGCCCCGAGGGTGCCGGGCAGCGCTGCGGGGAAGCGGGCGGCGTGGCACGCTGTGCCCACCCGCCGCGTGACCCCGTGGGGGACAAGGGGACGCTTTGTCCCCGAGCTGGCGGCTGGCACTGCCCCGCGTCCCCGAGGAGGTGGCTCTGTGCCCGGCACCCGCAGCCCCCCGACACCCTCACCCACACGTGGGCCCCGGGCCCCTCTGCCCCGTGCCAGCCCCTCGCCCCCACACCCGCGCCGGGGCTGTCCCCTGCCCCACGTCGACCCCTTACCCCCGTGGCTGCCCCCACGCCAGCCCCATACCAGCCCCTTAGCCCATGCCAGCCCTGTGTCAGCCCCATGCCAGCCCCAAACCAGCCCCTTAGCCCCATGCCAGCCCCATGCCAGCCCCATGCCAAACCATAACCCCATGCCAGCCCTGTGTCAGCCCCATGCCAGCCCTAGACCCACACCAGCCCCCTAGCCCATGCCAACCCTATGCCAACCCTGTGCCAGCCCCATGCCAGCCCCTTAGCCCATACCAACCCTGTGCCAACCCGGTGTCAGCCCCATGCCAATCCATTAGCCCCACGCCACCCCCATGCCAGCCCCATACCAGCCCCCTAGCCCATGCCAGCCCCACGCTAGCCCTGTCCCAGCCCCATGCCAGCCCCATGCCAGCCCCTTAGACCCATGCAAGCCCCTTAGACCCATACCAGCCCCCTAGCCCATGCCAGCCCCATGCTAACCCTGTGCCAGCCCCATGCCAGCCCCTTAGCCCATGCCAACCCCATGCCAGCCCCATGCCAAGCCATTAGCCCCATGCCAAACCTGTGCCAGCCCCATGCCAGCCCTGTATCAGCCCCATGCCAGACCTTTAGACCCATACCAGCCCACTAGCCCATGCCAGCCCCATGCCAGCCCCATGCCAGCCCCATGCCAAGCCATTAGCCCCATTCCAGCCCCATGCCAGCCCCATGCCAGCCCCATGCCAAACCATTAACCCCACGCCAGCCCTGTGTCAGCCCCATGCCAGCCCCTTAGCCCCACACCAGCCCCTTAGCCCATGCCAACCCCATGCCAGCCCCATGCCAGCCCCATCTCGGCTCCCCGCAGCTCTCGGTGGACCAGACGAGCGTGGAGCAGGCGCCCAGCCCGAAGGAGCAGGATTGGGCAGGGCCGGAGGCGCTGTGCCCGGGCTGGCTGGAGGAAGAGACCCTTGACGGCGAGGTGCCCGAGGACAGCGGGGACCCCGACGGTGCCACCCATGCCTACGAGCTGCTCCAGAGCGCCCTGCGCCAGGAGGGGCTGCCCCCCACGCTGGATCGCTCGGCAGAGCCCCGCACGGGTGGGGGGCACGGGTGGGGGGCACGGGGCTCAGCGGGCTGGGAGATGGGGGTGGCGGGGAGTGGGGTGGTGCTGGGGGCACGGTGCCAGGCTGGGGACATGGGGGTGGCAGGGACTGGGATGGCGAAGGGGGCACGGTGCCATGCTGGGGACATGGGGGTGGCAGGGACAAGGGTGGCAGGGACCAGGATGATGATGGGGACACGGTGCCATGCTGGGGACGTGGGGGTGGCAGGGACCAGGATGGCAACAGGGATACAGTGCCAGGCTGGGGACATGGAGGTGGCATGGACAAGAGTGGCACTGGGGGAATGGTGCCATGCTGGGAGCACGGGGGTGGCAGGACAAGGGTGGCACTGGGGGAATGGTGCCAGGCTGGGGACACAGGGGTGGTAGGGACAAGGGTGGCACTAGGGGAATGGTGCCAGGCTGGGAGCACGGGGGTGGCAGGGACAAGGGTGGCAGGGACCAGGATGATGATGGGGACATGGTGCAAGGCTGGGGGCATGGGGGTGGCATGGACAAGGGTGGCACTGGGTGAAGGGTGCCAGGCTGGGGACATGGGGGTGGCAGGGACTGGGTGGCAGGGACCAGGATGATGATGGGGGCATGGTGCCAGGGTGGGGACATGGTGGTGGTGGGGACCAAGATGGTGACAAGGACACGGTGCCATGCTGGGGACATGGGGGTGGCAGGGACAAGGGTGGCACTGGGGGAATGGTGCCATGCTGGGGACATGGGGGTGGCAGGGACCAGGATGGCAACAGGGATACAGTGCCAGGGTGGGGACATGGAGGTGGCATGGACAAGAGTGGCACTGGGGGAGTGGTGTCATGCTGGGGACATGGTGGTGGTGGGGACGTGGGAGTGGCAGGGAGAAGGGTGGCAGAGACCAGGATGATGATGGGGCACGGCGCCAGGCTGGGGACATGGGGGTGGCAGGGACAAGGGTGGCACTGGGGGAATGGTGCCAGGCTGGGGACATGGTGGTGGTGGGGACTGGAATGGTGACAGGGACACGGTGCCATGCTGGGGACATGGGGGTGGTAGGGACAAGGGTGGCACTGGGGGAATGGTGCCAGGCTGGGAGCACGGGGGTGGCAGGGACTGGGATGGCAACAGGGACACAGTGCCATGCTGGGGACATGGGGGTGGCAGGGACCAGGATGGTAACAGGGATACAGTGCCATGCTGGGGACATGGGGGTGGCAGGGACAAGGGTGGCACTGGGGGAATGGTGCCAGGCTGGGAGCACGGGGGTGGCAGGGACTGGGATGGCAACAGGGACGCAGTGCCATGCTGGGAGCACGGGGGTGGCAGGGACCAGGATGGTAACAGGGATACAGTGCCATGCTGGGGACATGGGGGTGGCAGGGACCAGGATGGTAACAGGGATACAGTGCCATGCTGGGGACATGGGGGTGGTAGGGACAAGAGTGGCAGGGACCAGGATGATGATGGAGGCACGGTGCCATGCTGGGGACATGGGGGTGGCAGGGACCAGGATGGCAACAGGGATACAGTGCCAGGCTGGGGACATGGAGGTGGCATGGACAAGAGTGGCACTGGGGGAATGGTGCCAGGCTGGGAGCACGGGGGTGGCAGGGACAAGGGTGGCAGAGACCAGGATGATGATGGGGGGCACGGCGCCAGGCTGGGGACATGGGAGTGGCAGGGACAAGGGTGTCACTGGGGGAATGGTGCCAGGCTGGGGACATGTGGGTGGCAGGGACAGGGGTGGCACTGGGGGCACGGTGCCAGGCTGGGGACATGGTGGTGGTGGGGACACAGGGGTGGCATGGACAAGGGTGGCACAGGGGGCACGGTGCCAGGCTGGGAATGAGGGGGTGGCTGGGGGCTCACTGTGGGGCCGGGGTGCCGGGGGCCGGGGTGCCGACGAGGTGCCCGCCCCGGGGCTGTTAACCCTCGCCTCGCCGGCAGGATTTGGCCCGCTGGACGTGACCGTCTGCGTCCTGGGCTCGCCCACCGCCTTCCTGCCCGTCCTGCTGGAGGGGGGCACGCGCTGCCCAGGTGGGTACGGCCCCCTCGTCCCCACCCCATACGAGACACCCGTGAACCCACAGCGGGGGCTCCCCACCTCCCGCCTGGCTGCTCCAACCCTGGCCCAAGGGGTTCCCCACTGGGAGGGAAACTGAGGCAGGGATGGGGGTGGCACCAGCCCCCCCACCCCGTGCCCCACATCTGCAGCCCCATTAATCCCAGTACGGACCAGTGCCGGCAGCAAAAGCCACCCCAGGGTGCTGGGGCAGCCGCAGCATCACTCCCCCCGTGCTCCCTCCCTGGGTGGGTGCCCCCTTTGCTCCCCCCGGGGGGGGCCTCGGGGCAGGGGGCTGGGGAGAGCCCGCTGCCCGCACCCCTGCCCACCCATAGGTGCCATGGTGCTGTGCCTGTCACCCGCCTGGGCCAGCCGGGTGCCCTCGGAGACGTCCCCGGGTGCCTGGTCCCTGCTGCTCTCCCGGGGGGTCTCCTTCGAGGCGGGGGGCTGCAGCACCCTGGAGACCTTCGCGCCCCCCCCGCCGCGCCAACTACGTGACGGGCACCTTCGCGGCGGGGGGTCCCGAGGGCGGCTGGGTGGGCGAGCTGGCCCGCGACCTCGACTGCCCCACGGGGGGCTCGGAGCCCCTCGCCCGCCGGCTCGAGGACCCCCTGCTCACCCGGTGGGTGCTGGCTGCCCACGCCGGCCTGCCCGTGCCCCCCACCCTGGCCTTCGTCCTGGGGCCGGGGGGGGACCTGCCCACCGAGCCCGTGACCCCCGGGGTGAGGCTGGTGCGGCTGGAGGACCCCCAGGGCCAGGAGAGCCTGGTGCAGGAGGAGGTGGGCGCCTTCCTGGGGGGCACCGCCATGGAGCCCTACAGCCAGGTGGGCATGGGGGGCACCCACGGGGCACGGCTGGGGTCTAGGGGTCAGGGTCACGGGCATGGTGGGGTGTGTGGGGGCACCCATGGGGCACAGTGGGGTGTGTGGGGGCACCCATGGTCATGGTAGGGGTCTAGGGGTCAGGGTGATGGTCATGGTGGGGTGTGTGGGGGCACCCGTGGGGCACAGCGGGGTGTGTGTGGGCACCCATGGGGCACAGCAGGGTCTAGGGGTCAGGGTCACAAGCTTGGTGGGGTGTGTGGGGGCCACCCATGGGGCACGGTGGGGGTCTAGGGGTCAGGGTGACGGGCATGGTGGGGTGTGTGGGGGCACACATGGGGCACAGTGGGGTGTGTGGGGGCACCCATGGTCATGGTAGGGGTCTAGGGGTCAGGGTGACGGGCATGGTGGGGTGTCTGGGGGCACCCATGGGGCACGGTGGGGTGTAGGGGTCAGGGTGATGGGCATGGTGGGGTGTGTGGGGGCACCCATGAGGCATGGTGAGGGTCTAGGGGTCAGGGTCACGGGCATGGTGGGGTGTGTGGGGGCACCCATGGGGCATGGTGGGGGTCTAGGGGTCAGGGTCACGGGCTTGGTGGGGTGTGCGGGGGCACCCATGGGTGATAGTGGGGTGTAGGGGTCAGGGTGACGGGCATGGTGGGGTGTGTGGGGGCACCCATGGGTGCTGGCAGGGCATCCAGGGGCATGCGTGGGTGACACATCAGTGGGGTGGCCCTGGGTGACGGGCGTCGGGGTGGGTGTCGGGGTGGGTGTCGGGGTGGTGGCGGTGGCGCGGGGTGACGCGGGGGTCCGCACAGGTGGTGGTGCGGCCGGCGGGGTGGCGGTGGCGCGGGACGGGCGCCCGCAGCACCCACGGGAAGGCGGAGGGCGCGGCGGTGGCGCGGGCGGTGGGTGCCCGGCTCCGCGGGCTGCGGGAGGAGGACAGCGTCCTGCTGGAGGCCCTGGTGCCCACCGCCCGCCTGCCCGCGCCCCCCCCACGTAAGACCCCCGCCCTCGGGCGCCCACCACCCTGGGGTGGGAGGGAAGGGGCCCCCCCCAACCTCTCCAGGGCTCCCTTGGGTCCCTGCGGTTGTGCACCCGGGGTGGGGGGCTGGGTGGCCATCAGGGCAACCGGGCTCCCAGGGCAGGGTGTGAAGGTGGCCACCCCGGACCCTCACAGTCCCCTGGGGTGTGGGTGGGGTGAAGGTGGCCACCCTAGACCCCCACAGTCCCCTGGGATGGGGGAGAAGGGCACCCTGGACCCCCATAGTCCCATGGGGTGGGGATGGAGGGGAAGGTGGCCACCCTGGACCCTCACAGTCCCCTGGGGTGGGAGAGAAGGGCACCCTGGACCCCCATAGTCCCCTGGGGTGGGGATGGAGGGGAAGGTGGCCACCCTGGATCCTCACAGTCCCATGGGGTGTGGGTGGGGGTGAAGGTGGCCACCCTAGACCCCCACAGTCCCCTGGGATGGGGGAGAAGGGCACCCTGGACCCCCATAGTCCCATGGGGTGGGGATGGAGGGGAAGGTGGCCACCCTGGAGCCCCACAGTCCCATGGGGTGTGGGTGGGGGTGAAGGTGGCCACCCTGGACCCTCATAGTACCCTGGGGTGGGGATGGAGGGGAAGGTGGCCACCCTGGACCCCCACAGTCCCCTGGGGTGGGGTTGGGGGGGGAAAGAGGCCACCCTGGACCCCCACAGTCCCCTGGGGTGGGGGAAAAGGGCACCTTTGGACCCCCAGTGTCCCCTGGGGAAGAGGTGGGGGGGAAGGTGGTCACCCTGGACCCTCACAGTCCCCTGGGGTGGCCACCCTGGACCCCTTAGTCTCTGGGGTGGGGTTGGGGGGCAAGGTGGCCACCCTGGACCCCCACAGTCCCCTGGGGTGGGGGACAAGGTGGCCACCCTGGACCCCCATAGTCCCCTGGGGTGGGGGGGAAAGAGGCCACCCTGGACCCCCACAGTCCCATGGGGTGGGGGTGGAGGTGAAGGTGGCCACCCTGGCCCCCCACGGTCCCCTGGCACAGAGCAGGGTGGGTGGGTGACCCCCTTCGCCTCCCCGCAGTCCTGTGGGGCTGGGGGTGACAGCGGCCACGCCGGACCCCGCCGTCCCCAAGGGTTGGCCGGGGTCACCGCGGTGCCACCCGGGGTCCCAGGAGCCAGCGTTGGGGTGGGGGGGTCTGGCTGGGCCCCCCGTCCCCGGGCGGCGGCCGCGCCTGCCCTGTCCCTCGCCCCCCAGGCAGCCCAGCCCCCCGGCTGCCGGTGGCCCTGCGCGTCTGCACCCTCGTCTGCAGGTCCTGGGGGGACCGGCCCCACCTCTGCCAGGTACGGCCACGCCCTGCGAGGCTCCTCCCCCTCGGCGGGGTGGGGCGGGGTGGGCGTGGCCGCGGGCATCCCCACCCGTGGGCGTCCCGTGTCCCCGGGCCCTCGCGGTAGCCGGTGTCCCCGAGCCATGGTGGCCCTGCGTGTCCCCAGGGCCCGGTTGGTAGCCCACGTCCCCGCGTCATGGCGTGGCAGCACGTGTTCCCGGGCCCTGGGTGGCACCCGGTGTCCCCGGGCCCTGGGTTAGTGGGTGTCCCCAGGCTATGGGGTGGTTGGGTCCCCATGCCCTGGTCACCGTGTCCCCAGTCTGCAGGGTGGCAGCCCCTGTCCCCAGGCTATGGTGGCCATCCATGTCCCCATGCCCTGGTCACCGTGTCCCCAGTCTGCAGGGTGTCAGCCCCTGTCCCCAGGCTATGGTGGCCATCCATGTCCCCATGCCCTGGGTCACTGTGTCTCCCCATGTCCCCATGCCCTGGTCACTGTGTCCCCAGTCTGCAGGGTGGCAGCTCCTGTCCCCATGCCATGGTGGCCATCCATGTCCCCATGCCTTGGGTCAGTGTACCTCCCCGTGTCCCCAAGCCTTGGTCACTGTGTCCCCAGTCTGCAGGGTGGCAGCCCCTGTCTCCAGGCTATGGTGGCCATCCATGTCCCCATGCCCTGGGTCACTGTGTCTCCCCATGTCCCCATGCCCTGGTCACTGTGTCCCCAGTCTGCAGGGTGGCAGCTCCTGTCCCTATGCCATGGTGGCCATCCATGTCCCCATGCCTTGGGTCAGTGTACCTCCCCGTGCCCCCAGGCCTTGGTCACTGTGTCCCCAGTCTGCAGGGTGGCAGCTCCTGACACCAGGCTATGGTGGCCATCCATGTCCCCATGCCTTGGGTCAGTGTGTCTCCCCGTGGTGTCCCCATGCCCCGTGTCCCCCAGTCTGCAGGGTGGCAGCCCCTGTCCCCAGGCTATGGTGGCCATCCATGTCCCCATGCCTTGTGTCCCTGTGTCTCCCCATGTCCCCATGCCATGGTGGCCATCTATGTCCCCATGCCCTGGTCACTGTGTCCCCAGTCTCCAGGGTGTCAGCCCATGTCCCCATGCCCTGGGTCAGTGCGTCTCCCCATGTCCCCATGCCCTGGTCACTGTGTCCCCAGTCTGCAGGGTGGCAGTTCCTGTCCCCAGGCTATGGTGGCCCTGCATGTCCCCGTGCCTTGGGTCCCTGTGTCTCCCCATGTCCCCAAGCCTTGGTCACTGTGTCCCCAGTCTGCAGGGTGGCAGTTCCTGTCCCCAGGATATGGTGGCCATCCATTTCCCCATGCCCTGGCCCCTGTGTCTCCCCATGTCCCCAAGCCTTGGTCACTGTGTCCCCAATCTGCTGGGTGGCAGCTCCTGTCCCCAGGCTATGGTGGCCCTCCATGTCCCCGTGCCTTGGGTCCCTGTGTCTCCCCATGTCCCCAAGCCTTGGTCACTGTGTCCCCAGTCTGCAGGGTGGCAGCTCCTGTCCCCATGCCATGGTGGCCATCCACGTCCCCATGCCCTGGGTCCCTGTGCCTCCCCACGTCCCCACGCCATGGTGGCCATCCACGTCCCCATGCCCTGGGTCCATGTGCCTCCCCACATCCCCACGCCTTGGTGGCAGCCGGTGTCCCCATGCCCGCAGGTGGCGGTCGGCGTGGGGCGCGCGGAGGTGCCGGTGCGGCACGGCGCGTCGCTGCCCCAGGGCCTGGACTCCAGCCTGCAGCAGCTGGGGGTGGCGGCCCCGGGCCAGCGCCAGACCCTGGCCACGCGCCTACGAGGGGCCGCCGAGGCCGCCATGGCCGCCATCCTGGCCACCGAGGCCGAGCTGAGCCCCGAGCAGCGCGGCGGCGCCCGCGCCCGCACCGACATCCTGGGTGAGCGCGGGGAGCCGGGGGCGGGCGAAGGTGCTGCTCCCGCCGCGGTGCTGAGCCCGCTGTCCCCGTCCCCAGGCGTCGACTTCTTGCTGGCATGCGTGGATGACGCGCTGGAGCTGGTGGCCCTGTCCGCCAACGTCCAGGGGTGCCTGGAGACCTGCCTGCTGGCCGAGGCCATGGGGCGCGCCGTGGGGGAGCCCCCGGGTGACCTGCCCCGGCTGCTGGCCGAGGCCGTGCTGCACCGGGCGCAGTGTCACCTGGTCGAGGGCAAGGACATCTTGCTCATCGGGGCCGGCGGCGTCAGCAAGAGCTTCGTCTGGGAGGCGGCACGCGACTACGGCCTGAGGGTGAGGGCGCCAGGTTGCCATCAGTAGGTTTCAGAGTGAACGCCGGTTTCAGCAGCTACAGCAGTGGTTGCTCTGCCCAGCTCGCTGTCCCAGTTGGCGGGGAGGGTGGCCCAGCTGTGATGTCATGGGTGGGCACCCCGTGTGGGTCCCCCCTGCTGCGGTGACACCTCTCTGGGCCCGCAGATCCACCTGGTGGAGTCGGACCCGGAGCACTTCGCGGCGGGGCTGGTGCAGACCTTCCTGCCCTACGACAGCCGGGAGCACCGGCGGGACGAGGAGCACGCCGAGCGGGTGACGGAGCTGGTACGCGCCCGGGGGCTGCGTCCCCACGCCTGCCTCTCCTACTGGGACGACTGCGTGGTACTGGCCGCGCTGGTGTGCCAGCGCCTGGGGCTCCGCGGCAGCTCGCCCGCCGCCGTCCGCGTGGCCAAGCAGAAGAGCCGGACCCACCAGCACCTGCAGCGATGCCGCCGCGGCCGCCCGCCGCCCGCCGCCTTCGCCGTGCCCTGCTGCCGGCTGCGGAGCCACGGCGACGTGGAGCGGGCGGCGGGCGCCGTGCCCTTCCCCGCCGTGGCCAAGCTGGAGTTCGGGGCGGGCGGCGTGGGCGTGCGGCTGGTGGAGAGCGTCGGGCAGTGCCACGCGCACGCCGCCCGCCTCTGGCGTGACCTGCGCGACGACGCCGATCACCCGGGCATCGGGCTGGGCTGGGGCAACGCCATGCTGCTGATGGAGTACGTGCCGGGCACCGAGCACGACGTCGACCTGGTGGTCTTCGAGGGGCGGCTGCTGGGCGCCTGGGTGTCCGACAACGGCCCCACGCGTGTCCCCGCGTTCCTGGAGACGGCGGCGTGCCTGCCCTCCTGCCTGCCCGCCGACCGGCGGGCGCAGCTGGTGCGGGCGGCCCTGCGCTGCTGCCTGGCATGCGGGCTCCGCCATGGCGTCTTCAACGTCGAGCTGAAGCTGGGGCCCGGGGGTCCGCGGCTGCTGGAGATCAACCCCCGCATGGGGGGCTTCTACCTCCGCGACTGGATCCGGGAGGTCTACGGTCCCGACCTGCTGCTGGCGGCCGTGCTGGTGGCACTGGGGGTGCCGCCGGTGCTGCCCGCTCGCCCAGCACCCCGCGGGCACCTCGCCGGCGTGATGTGCCTGGGCTCGGAGCATGGCTCGGCGCTGGGGGCCGGCGGGGGGCTGGAGGCTCTGCGGGGGCTGCAGGCCCGCGGGCTCGTCCGCCTCAACCGGCTCTTCGAGGGGTCGGCGGCGGGCGGCGAGTACGAGGAGCCGTGCCTGAGCGTGGCTTGCGGCGGGGCGACGCGGGCCGAGGCCTGCCTGCGCCTGCTGGGGCTCTGCCAGGCGCTGGGCATCGACTCGCCCCGCTACCCCGTCGAGCATTTCCTATCGCACTTCAAATAGCCCCGGGCAGGCAGCGGGGCCGGCGGGGGAGCGGGGGGCACGGGCAGCGGCACGCTGCCCTGGCACCCCGTCCCGCCGCCCCGCTCCCTGGCAACGCTTGGCAGCCCTGGCACCGCCCCTGCATCATGTCACCCCGTCCCCTGGCACCCCATCCCTGACATCCCCCCTACTCCCCTGGCACCCCATCCCCTGGCACCCCCGCGTCATGTCACCCCGTCCCCTGGCACCCCATCCCCGACATCCCCCCTACTCCCCTGGCACCCCATCCCCTGGCACCCCCGCGTCATGTCACCCCGTCCCCTGGCACCCCATCCCTGACATCCCCCCTACTCCCCTGGCACCCCATCCCCTGGCACCCCCGCGTCATGTCACCCCGTCCCCTGACACCCCATCCCTGACATCCCCCCTACTCCCCTGGCACCCCATCCCCTGGCACCCCCACGTCATGTCACCCCATCCTCTGGCAACCCCTCCATCCTGGCACCCCATACCTTGGCATCCCGTCCCACTCCCCTGGCACCCCCACATCGTGGCACCCCACCCTCTGGCATCCCCCTGACGCCCCGGTACCCCATCCCCTAGCACCCCATCCCCTGGCATCCCCCTGACTCCCCTGGCACCCCATACCCTGGCAACCCCCCGATCCTGGCACCCCATCCCTTGGCATCCCATCCCACTCCCCTGGCACCCCCACATCGTGGCACCCCATCCCCTGGCACCTGCTCCTGCCCTGGCACCCCATCCCTTGGCATCCCCCCTACTCCCCTGGCACCCCATCCTCTGGCAACCCCTCCATACTGGCACTCCATCCCCTGATACCCCATCCCCTGGCACCCCTGTATCATGTCACCCCATCCCTGGCATGCCCCTGACTCCCCTGGCACCGCATCCCCTGGCATCCCCCTCATCCTCATACCCATCCCCTGGCATCCCCCCATACTCCCCTGACACCCCATCCCCTGGCAACTCCCCCATCCTGGCATCCCATCCCTGGCACCCCATCCCCTGGCATCCCCCTCATCCTCATACCCCATCCCCTGGCATCCCCCCTACTCCCCTGGCACCCCATCCCCTGGCAACCCCCCCATCCTGGCACGCCCCTGAGTCCCCTCGTAACCCCATCCCCTGGCACCTCCCCATCGTGGCACCCCCTCCCCTGACATCCCCCCTACTCCCCTGGCACCTCATCCCTAGCACCACCCCATCCTGGCACCCCATCCCTGGCACGCCCCTGACTCCCCTGGTACCCCATCCCCTGGCAACCCCCCCATCCTGGCACCCCATCCCCTGGCAACACCCCCCTTACCGTGGCACCCCATCCGCCTCCCCTGGCACCCCACTCCCTGCTCCCCAGCAGCCCCCCAGCCCCCCACGCCCTGGTCCCTAGCTCCCCCCTCTGCTCCCCTGTCCCCACCCCCCACCCCCCCTGCCGTGGCACCCCATCCCCTGGCACCCCCAAGTCCTGCCCCAGCACCCCCAAACCTCACCCCCAGTGTCCCCTGTCCCCGCAGCGGGGGGACCCAGTGCCCTTCCCATGCCAGGGGACACGCAGGGGGACGCGGACCCCCGGCCCTCCCCAGGGCAGGGGCCAGACAGGGTCCCCCGTTAACGAACCTTTGCTAACGAGGGGTGAGGGCAGCCCCCCAGGGGCACCCAGGCAACCCCACCAGAGCCACGGGCGCAGCCTGGGGTGTGCTGGCACCTGTCGGCGTGGGGAGACCCTACAATAACAAACCAGCGTGGGGAGACCCCTGCAAGAACAGACCTGTTGTGGGGAGACCCTACAATAACAAACCAGCATGGGGAGACCCCTGCAAGAACAGACCTATGCAAGGAGACCCTACAATAACAAACCAGCGTGGAGAGACCCTGCAAGGACACAGCTGTGGCAGGAAGACCCTACAATAACAAACCAGCATGGGGAGACCCTGCAAGAACAGACCTGTTGTGGGGAGACCCTACAATAACAAACCAGCATGGGGAGACCCTGCAAGAAAAGATCCATTGCAGGGAGACCCTACAATAACAAACCAGCGTGGGGAGACCCTGCAAGAACAGACCCATTGCAGGGAGACCCTACAATAACAAACCAGCGTGGGGAGACCCTGCAAGAAAAGATCCATTGCAGGGAGACCCTACAATAACAAACCAGCGTGGAGAGAACTCTGCAAGGACACAGCTGTGGCAGGAAGACCCTACAATAACAAACCAGCATGGGGAGACCCTGCAAGAACAGACCTGTTGTGGGGAGACCCTACAATAACAAACCAGCGTGGGGAGACCCCTGCAAGGACACAGCTATGACAGAAAGACCCTACAACAACAAACCATTTTTGGGAGACCCTGCAAGAAAAGAGCTGTGGCAGGGAGACCCTACAATAACAAAGCAGCGTGGGGAGACCCTGCAGTAACAGACCTGTGTGGGAAAACCCTACAGTAACAGCCCCGCACGAGGAGACCCTACAATAACAAAGCAGCCCCCAGGACCCAGTGTGAGGCCCCCGGGCTCGGTAGCAGCGCAGCGGGGTGTCCCACAGGGGTGTGGGGACATCCCCGGGTTAGGACCCTGCCCCAACCGCCCCGGGGACCCCGCAATGACGCGGGACCCCGACACCCAGCCCGGGAGTCCCTGAGAGTGGAGGGCAGCGCCGCCCCCCCGAATGCCCTGAGCCCTGGGACAGCACCCAGCCCGCAGGGAGAGGCACCCTGTGGCACCCGGGACCCCACAGTAACACACAGCCCTGTAGAACCTGAGACCCTACAATAACACACAGCCCCTATAGAGCCCGAGACCCCACCAGTAACACACAGCCCCTATAGCATCCCAGACCCCCAGTAACCCCAGTTCCCCCCAGTAACCCCAGTGTCCCCACAGTAACACACAGCCCTTGTAGAGCCCGAGACCCCCCTGTAACCCCAGTTCCCCCCAGTAACCCCAGTGCCCCTGCAGTAACACACAGTCCCTACAGGACTAGAGACCCCCCAGTAACCCCAATTCCCCCCAGTAACCCCAGTGCTCCCGCAGTAACACACAGCCCCTATAGAGCTGGAGACCCCCCAGTAACCCCAGTTCCCCCCAGTAACCCCAGTGCCCCTGCAGTAACACACAGTCCCTACAGGACTGGAGACCCCCCAGTAACCCCAATTCCCCCCAGTAACCCCAGTGCTCCCACAGTAACACACAGCCCCTATAGAGCTGGAGACCCCCCAGTAACCCCAGTTCCCCCCAGTAACCCCAGTGCCCCTGCACTAACACACAGTCCCTACAGGACTGGAGACCCCCCAGTAACCCCAATTCCCCCCAGTAACCCCAGTGGTCCCGCAGTAACACACAGCCCCTATAGAGCTGGAGACCCCCCAGTAAGCCCAGTTCCCCCCAGTAACCCCAGTGCCCCCACAGTAACACACAGCCCCTATAGTGTTCCAGACCCCCCAGTAACCCCAGTGCCCACCAGTAACCCCAGTGCCCCCACCAGTAACCCCAGTGCCCCCACCAGTAACACACAGCCCCTATAGAGCTGGAGACCCCCCAGTAACCCCAGTTCCCCCGCAGTAACACACAGCCCCTATAGAGCTTCAGACCCCCCCATAACCCCAGTTCCCCCCAGTAACCCCAGTGTCCCCACAGTAACACACAGCCCCTGTAGAGCCCGAGACCCCCCAGTAACCCCAGTGCCCCCCAGTAACCCCAGTGCCCCTGCAGTAACACACAGTCCCTATAGAACTGGAGACCCCCCAGTAACCCCAGTTCCCCCCAGTAACCCCAGTGCTCCCGCAGTAACACACAGCCCCTATAGAGCTGGAGACCCTCCAGTAAGCCCAGTTCCCCCCAGTAACCCCAGTGCCCCCACAGTAACACACAGCCCCTATAGAGCTGGAGACCCCCCAGTTACCCCAGTTCCCCCCAGTAACCCCAGTGCCCCCACAGTAACACACAGCCCCTATAGAGCTGGAGACCCCCAGTAACCCCAGTGCCCCCCAGTAACCCCAGTGCCCCCGCACTGTCCCTATAGCGTATGGGGGGGGGGCGTCTCCGGCTCTCCCAGGGCGCCGCTCCCCCCGCAGCTGTCGTCACGGATGACGTCACAGCGACGCAGCGGGGGCGGGGCCGCGCGGGGGGGGTGGGGGGGTCCCCCCAGTAAAGGCTGTGAGCGGCCGGCCTGGCTCTGTCCTTGTCCCTGCGCGACCCCCGGGCCCGCCCCGCCTTCCCCCCCCACCCCGCCGGACTACATCTCCCGGCGTGCCCCGCGCCGGGGATACCGGGGGTTCCCCCCCTCCCACGGTGACGTCGGGGAGGGGCGGGGCCAGCGGGCGAGGGGCGGGGCTGGCGGGGCGGGTCCCGCGGGGCGGGGCCAGCGGGGGTCCCGGGGCGGCGGCGTCATGGCGGGGGTGTTCGACATCGACCTGGAGACTGAGGAGGGCAGCGACGGCGACGAGCCCGAGCTGGGAGCCGTGAGCCGCCACCGGGGGGGGGACCGGGACCGGGACCGGCACCGGCACCGGCACCGGGAGCGGCCGGGGCGGGGAGCGGGGACCGCCCGGGCACGGGGGGCACCGGGAGCGCAGGGACGGGGACACCGGGATCGGCTGGGGACGGGGACCGGGACGGGATGAGCGGCACCGAGACCCGGTGGGGACGGGGGGACCGGGGACAGCGCGGGGGGGGAGATGCACCGGGACCCGCACGGTGCTGGGGACGGCGGGACGGGGCGCGGGGGTCGTGCCGGTGGCGGGGTGAGGGGCAGCCGGGCTGCCCGGGGGGCCGGGCGCAGGGAGGCTCCCGCTGGGCAGGGCCCGGCCCCGGCCCCGAAAACATCCGGCCGGGCCGGTGCGGGGAGCTGGCCCCGCGCTGCCGGGGCTGGGCCCTGCCTGCTGCGGGCGCGCTGCCAGCTGCGGGCTCCCTGCCCGCTCCCTGCCTGCTGCGGGTACCCTGCCTGCACCCTGCCTGCTGCCTGCCTGCTGCGGGCATCCTGCCTGCACCCTGCCCGCCCCCTGCCCGCTCCTTGCCTGCTGCGGGCACCCTGCCCGCTCCCTGCCCGCTCCCTGCCTGCACCCTGCCTGCTCCCTGCCTGCTGCGGGCATCCTGCCTGCACCCTGCCCGCCCCCTGCCCGCTCCCTGCCCGCTCCTTGCCTGCTGCGGGCACCCTGCCCGCTCCCTGCCCGCTCCCTGCCTGCTGCGGGCATCCTGCCCGCTCCCTGCCTGCTCCCTGCCCGCTCCCTGCCTGCTGCGGGCACCCTGCCCGCTCCCTGCCCTCTCCCTGCCTGCTCCCTGCCTGCTGCGGGCACCCTGCCCGCTCCCTGCCCGCTCCCTGCCTGCACCCTGCCTGCTGCCTGCCTGCTGCGGGCATCCTGCCTGCACCCTGCCCGCTCCCTGCCCGCTCCTTGCCTGCTGCGGGCACCCTCTCCCTGCCCGCTCCTTGCCTGCTGCGGGCACCCTGCCCGCTCCCTGCCCGCTCCTTGCCTGCTGCGGGCATCCTGCCCGCTCCCTGCCCGCTCCCTGCCTGCTACGGGCACCCTGCCCGCCCTCTGCCCGACCCCTACCCGCTCCCTGTCCGCTGCCCGCCCCCTGCCCGCCCCCTGCCCGCTCCCTGCCCGCTCCCCGCCCCCTGCCCGCCCCCTGCCCGGTCCCTGCCCGCTCCCTGCCTGCTCCCTGCCTGCTCCCTGCCTGCTTGTCCTGGGTCCCCTGCCTGCCCTGGGCACCCTGCCTGCTGCCAGCCCCCCGCCCGCCACAGCCCCCTACCCGCCGCCGACCGTGGGTTCCCTCCCGCAGGAGATGGAGCTGGAGCCCCGGGGGAGCGGCCTGGAGTAAGTGGGGGGCAGGCGGGGGGGGCGGGGGGGGGCAGGGGGTCCGTCCCCGCTCACCCCCCCCTCCCGCAGGCCGGCGGGGCACTGCGAGGAGATCGAGATCTCGGAGAGCAGCGTGGACAACGGCCCCGAGCACATCGGGCCCCACTGCTTCGAGCTGCTGCGTGTCCTGGGCAAGGGCGGCTACGGCAAGGTGGGGGGGCACGGGGGGGGCTTTGGGGGTGCTGGGTGGGGGGGGGATCCCCAACCACCCGCCCCGTCCTTCCAAGGTGTTCCAGGTCCGCAAAGTGCAGGGCACCAACACGGGGAAGATCTTCGCCATGAAGGTCCTGAAGAAGGTTCGAGACACCCCAGCCCCCCCTGACCCCCCACCGGGAAGCCCCCCCCACACTTTTACCACCTCCCCCCCCCCACTTTTACCACCTCCCCCCCCCCCCAGGCCAAGATCGCCTGCAACGCCAAGGACACGGCGCACACCCGCGCCGAGAGGAACATCTTGGAGGCCGTCAAGCACCCCTTCATCGTCGACCTCATCTACGCCTTCCAGACGGGCGGCAAGCTCTACCTCATCCTGGAGTGCCTCAGCGGTCCGGGGGGGGGCCCGGGGGGGGGTTCGGGGGGGGCGGGGGGCTCAGGGGGGGCTCACTTGGGGTCTCTTTGCAGGTGGAGAGCTCTTCATGCAGCTGGAAAGGGAGGGGATCTTCCTGGAGGATACCGCTTGGTAGGGATGCGGGGGGGGTGGGTCGGGGGGTCGGGGGGGGGACAGGGGACACCAGTGTCACTCACAGTGTGTGTCCCCCCCCCGGCCCTGTCGCTCCCCAGTTTCTACCTGAGCGAGATCACGCTGGCGCTGGGCCACCTCCACTCCCACGGCATCATCTACCGCGACCTCAAGCCGGAGAACATCATGCTCAACAGCCAAGGTGGGCTTTTGGGGGGGGGGGTTTGGGGGCGACGGGGGGTCGGCGCAGTCCCCGGGGACCCCCCCCTCACCCCCCCAATGTCCCCCAGGCCACATCAAGCTGACGGACTTCGGGCTGTGCAAGGAGTCGATCCACGACGGGGCCGTCACCCACACCTTCTGCGGCACCATCGAGTACATGTGAGGCGGGCGCGGGGTTTGGGGGGGGGGGGGGACGACGACACCTCCCCCACCCCCTGCTTAGGGGTGTCCCCCCCCCAATCCCCCCCTTCCCAGGGCCCCCGAGATCCTGGTGCGCAGCGGGCACAACCGGGCAGTGGACTGGTGGAGCCTGGGCGCCCTGATGTACGACATGCTCACAGGATCGGCAAGTCCCCCGGGGGGGGGGGTTGTGGGGGGAGGGGGCTGTGGGGTGGGGGGGACACCCCCCCGGGGTGATGCCGAGCCTTCCTCGCCCGCCCGGCTCTTCCTCGCCTCTCGCAGCCGCCCTTCACCGCTGAGAACCGCAAGAAGACCATCGAGAAGATCCTCCGGGGCAAGCTGGTGCTGCCGCCCTACCTGACGCCCGACGCCCGCGACCTGCTCAAGAAGGTGACCCCCGCCTTGTTTACGTAGGTCCTACCAAAACACCTGCCCCCCCCCTCCTCCCCCCCCGCGACCCCCCCGCCACCATGCCCCGCTCCATCCCCGTTTCTCCTCCAGTTCCTGAAGAGGAACCCCAACCAGCGGGTTGGGGGGGGCCCGGGCGACGCGGCCGACGTGCAGGTGGGTGGGGGGGGGGGGTGGGTGCCTTGCGGACCCCCCCCCACCCCACCCAACACCCCGCTGCCCGCAGAAGCAGCCGTTCTTCCGCCACGTCAACTGGGAGGACCTGCTGGCCCGCAGGCTGGACCCCCCCTTCAAACCCTGCCTGGTACGGCGTGGGCGGGGGGGTGGGATGGGGGGAGCGGGGTGCGGGGTGGGGGCACCCACCGCCCTGTCGCCCCCCCCGCAGCAGTCGGAGGAGGACGTCAGCCAGTTCGACACCCGCTTCACCCGCCAGACGCCCGTCGACAGCCCCGACGACGCCGCCATCAGCGAGAGCGCCAACCAGGCCTTCCTGGTATGGGGGGGGGACAGGGGACGGGGACCCCCACCCTCCGGTGGGATTGGGGACCCCCTGACCCCCCCCCCCCCCCCCCCACCTGCAGGGCTTCACCTACGTGGCCCCCTCGGTGCTGGAGAGCATCAAGGAGGGGTTCTCCTTCCAGCCCAAGGTGCGCTCCCCCCGCCGCCTCAACAGCAGCCCCCGCACCCCCGTCAGGTACCGGGGGGGGCTGGGGGGGGGTGGGATGGGGACATCGGGGTGAGCACCACAGGGTGGCGGGGGGACAGGAAGGGGGGTGCTGGTGGTGCAGTGGGGGGTCAGGGAGGATGGGAGGGGCTCTGTGGGCAGGGGGAGCCCCTCTCACCCCCCCTCACCCTCCCTCACCTCCCCTCACCCCCCCTCTCCATTCCCCCCCCCCAGCCCCGTGAAGTTCTCCCCCTTCGAAGTTTTCAAGCCGGGGCCATCGGGGGAGCCAATGGAGGTGGGGGCCAGCCTGCCCCCCCACGCCGAGGGCACGGCCCCCCTGCCCATCAAGACCCCCGTGGGTGCCAAGAAGCAGAAGGGGGGCCGGGGGCGGGTGCCCAGGTAGGGGTGGGGGCGGGGGCGAAGGGGGACACGACCCGGGGGGAGGATGCCGGGTGCTGGTGGCGGAGGGGCCCGGTCCCGCCCCCCGCTGTGGGGTTTGGGGGGGGGGGGGGGGGAGCGGTGAACCCCCACGATGCTGCTTGGACTGCCGCAGGCACAGCCCCCCCCCCCAGCACGGCCCCCTGCCCACCCATTGCTTTGCCAAGTGGGGCTGGGGGAGCGGGGCCACCCCCCCGGGTTGTGGGGTCCCCCTGGGGTGTGGGGTCCCCCCTCGGGGTGTGGGGTCCCCCCCGGGGCAGGTGCGGGGCCCGGCCGCTGGGCATGTGCCAATTAAAGGACTTGATGAGGCTGTGGTGGTCCTGTGCTGATGGGGGGTCCTGGGGGGGGGACCCCCTGCACGATGCCCCGCCCCTTCTCTCAGGCCACGCCCTTTTATCAGGCTCGTCCCCTTCCCCAGCCTCCACCCCTTCCCCCAGGAACTTTGCCTTTCCTTGTGCCACACCCTTTCGCTTGGGCCCACCCCTTTATCAGGCTCCACCCCTTCCCCAGGCTCCACCCCTTACCCAGGACCTTTGCACCACACCCTTTCTCTTGGCTCCACCCCTTTATTAGGCCCCGCCCGAGGCTCCGCCCCTTCCACCAGGACCTTTGCCTTTCTGCATACCACAACCTTTCCCTTGGCCCCACCCCTTTATCAGGCCCCGCCCCTTCCCCAGGCCCCGCCCCTTCCCCAGGACCTTTGCCTTTCCCTTGGCCCCACCCCTTTATCAGGCTCCACCCCTTCCCCAGGACATTTGCCTTTCCCTTGGCCCCACCCCTTTATCAGGCCCCGCCCCTTCCCCAGGCTCCACCCCTTCCCCAGGACCTCTGCCTTCCCCGTGCCCCACCCTTTCCCCTGGCCCCACCCATTTTCCCCGAGCCACGCCCCCTCCAGCCCCCTCAACCTGGCAGTCGTTGACGGGCAGAGCTGCTTTTTATTTAGTTAATTTTTTTAATTGATCGAGGTACGGAGCCTCTGCAGGGGGTGAGCAGACAGCTGGGGGGGGGGGGGGGTGTGTGTGTGTGTGTCAGGTTGGTGACGTCACGGGGTGGCGATGACATCACGCGGCGGTGACGGCGTCACAGGGCGGTGACGTGGGGCCGCGCATCCCCCCAGGTCGCCGTCCCCGAGAAGGCGTGGAGGTCGCTGAGCAGGGCCCCGGTGCTGCCCCCTGCCACCTGCCCCCCGCCCGGGGGGCTCTCCCGCGCCGCCTCCTCTTCCTCCTCCTCATCCTCCTCCTCCTCCTTCTGCTTCTCCTCATCCTCATCCTCCTGCTTCTCCTCCGCCTCATCCTCCTCCTTCTGCTTCTCCTCTTCCTCCTCCTCCTCCTCCTCCTCGGGCCGCCGGTGGTCCCGGCTCCACGGCATCAGCTCTTCCTCCTCGTGCCAGGGGGCCGCCGCCACGTCCCCATCGTCCCCGTCCCCGGGGTCCCCGCGTCCCCGCAGCCGGTGCCAGCGTCCCCGCAGCAGCTCCAGCGCCCGCCGGCTCCAGGGCCGGGGGTGGTAGCGGCCGGCCGAGAGGCGGCAAAGATGGTGCCAGGCGAGGGCCAGCCCCACGGCCAGGCAGAGCAGGACCCCCAGCAGTGCCCCCCACCGCCCGGTCGTTGCGGGTCCCCGCCGGTTCCCCCGCCGCCGCCAGCCCGGCCCACGCCAGCAGCGCCGGTACCGGCGGGCATCGCCGCGCTCCAGCCTGCGGGCGAGGGTCTCGGGGTCACCGCCATGTGCCCGGCACCCGGCTTGGCTCGTCCCGGACCTGGGGCAGCCGCCCCGGCCCGGAAAGTGGGGTACGGCCCGGGCATGGGGGCGGAGGGGGGGGGGGGGGCGGGGGGCTGCCCCGTGACGGGAAGCCGCGGGCGGCTCGGCGGGTGCCGCGGCACCTGCGGGTGCTGGTGGGGAGGAGCTGGGTCCCGCCACCCCCACATGGCTCTCCCACCCTTCCCACAGCATTTCCCCCCCCCCCCCGCCATGGCTCCGGGCACCCCCCCCAGCCCTGCACCCACAGCGTCCACCCCGGCGCCCCCAGCCCCCAACTTGCCCCCCAACCCCACCACTCTACTCTGACCTCCCCCCCCCGCCCCTCCCAGCTCCAGCACCACCAGGCTTTGCTCCCCCCTCCCCCCCCCCCCCAGCCCCGCTGTGGGAGGGGGATCTCCCCCAGGGACCCACCACTGCTGTCCCCCCCCCCTTCCGCCTCGGGGAGCCAGGCGTGAATGAAGCACAACCAGATTTAGAAGGGGAAACTGAGGCTGGAGAAGGTTCTGCCCCCCCTCCTCCACCCCCCCAGCTCACTCCCGTTCTGGGGGGTGCCCCCCCCAAGTCCCAGCCCCCCCTTTTCCCATCCTGCCTGCTTTCGGGGTGCTCACCATCAGCAGGTGCTGCCGGAGCGGGTCCTGGTGCAGCCGTGCTGGGGGGGGGGCCCCCGGCGCTTCCTGCCCCCGCGCAGCGGATGTGGAGTGCGGGGGGAGGCGAGGTGCTGTGCATGGCCCCCCCCCCCCACGCCTACCTGAAATGCACCCGAGGGCCCTGGAAACCCGGGGTGCTGCCGGCTGTGGGGACCCACTCTGATCCCCCCCAGCCCTGGGACCACCGACCCCCAACCACTGTCGGGCCTGGCTCTCCGGGGTCACCGACCCCGCTGGGGACACCGAGGGTGGCCCCCCCAGAGCAGAGTGATGGGACACACGCGTACACGGGTCCCCTCTGGGGAGGGGTGGCCGCACACACAAGCCGTCCCCCCTGGGGTGCAAGCCACCCCCGCCGCGTCCCCCAGTTTCCTGCCCGAGGCGGGCGAGCTCACGCCCGTGACCGCTGCACCTTCCTGTCCCCCCCCCCCCGTTCCCCCCTGCAGCCTTCAGCGCTCCCTGCCCCCACTACGAGCCCCCCAAACCCAGAACCCCCCCCCCCAAGGGTACCCCCACCCCAGACCCCCGCCTCACCCAGCGCTTTTCTTATAAAGTCCTTTATTTGGAGCGAAAATATAGTTTTTAACCCTGCACTGTAAGGATGACAAGGAGGGGAGGGGGAGGAAGCCCCCAAAATATAGGGGGGGACAATATTCCACAGTTTGGGGGGGGGGGCTGTCCTGCCCCATGGGAAGGGGGGAAGACCCCACCCCCCCGGGGATGGGGGGTGCAGGGGGTAGTGTTTGATCCCAGGAGCAGCCCCCAGCCCGAGGACACGGCAGGGGACGAGGAGTGGTCCATGATTTGGGGAGGGGGGGGGGGGGGGGCGAGGAGTGGTCCATGATTTGGGGGGGGGTGCAGCACCCAGTAAGGCAATGGGGGTGATGGGGGGAGCTGCCAGAGGGGCGGCCCAGCCCTCTGATGGGAGATGGACCCAGCTTGGGGGGGGGGACAGGACCCTGGGGGGGGGGGTGGGAGGGCTCGGGGTGCCCTGGGGCGCAGGCGTGGTCCCTGGCAGGCGGGGGGGGTTTGGGGGGGGTGCCCCCCCCTAGACGTGGCCGTTCTCCAGGCGGCTGAGCTGCTCCTCCAGGCGGGCGATGCGCTGGCCCTGCTCGGCCACCAGCGTCCGCAGCGTGGCCACCTCCTGCAGCACCTCCGCCAGCCGCCCGCCGCCCTGCGTCGCCCCGTCAGGCCGCGCCCACCGCCGCCAGGCCACGCCCACCGCCCTGGCCACGCCCACCCAGACCACACCCCACCACATCCCCTCCGCCCATTCCAGCCTGCCCCCACAAGCCCCGCCCAACCTTAGACCCCATCGCAACCCCGCCCCAGCACGGCCACGCCCACTGCCAACGGCCCCGCCCACCTCCCCAGCCTGGGCCCACCGCCACGCCCACTCCAAAGGCCCCCGCCCATTGGCCCAGCCTGTCCCCATCCTGCAGACCCGCCCACTCCATAGCCACACCCCCAGAGACCACACCCACTCCACAGCCCCGCCGCCAGAGACCACACCCACTCCATAGCCCCGCCCAAGAGTCCCTACCCACTCCATAACCCCGCCCCCAGAGACACCACCCACTCCATAGCTCCACCCCAGAGACCACACCCACTCCAGAGTCCCCACCCACTCCAGACCCCCACCCCAGACCCCACCCATTACATAGCCCTGCCCCCAGAGACCACACCCACTCCACAGCTCCACCCCCAGAGTCTCCACCCACTCGAGTCCCCACCCACTCCAGAGCCCCACCCCAGACCCCACCCATTACATAGCCCTGCCCCCAGAGACCACACCCACTCCATACCCCACCCTGAGTCCCCACCCACTCGAGTCCCCACCCACTCCATAGCCCCACCCACTCCATAGCCCTGCCCCCAGAGTCCCCACCCACTCCATAGCCCCACCCACTCCATAGCCCCGCCCCCAGAGTCCCCACCCACTCCATAGCCCCAGCCTGAGTCTCCACCCACTCCATAGCCCCACCCACTCCATAGCCCCACCCCCCAAGGCCCCACCCCACACCTACCGTGGGTGCAGAGGGGGGCGGTGCCCAGGGCCGGGGGGGCGCTGAGGCGGGTGGGTGTGGGCGTGGCGGTGGGCGTGGCGGTGGGCGTGGCCGGGGGTGTGGCGGCAGCAGCAGGGGCGGGGCGGCGGCTGACCTTGAGGTCGCGCTGCTTGCTGGGGACGTAGGCCTGGCGCAGGGACACCAGGACGGGCCCCGCCGTCTGCCCCGCCACCCACTCCTCCGCCTCCATCGCCGCCTCGGGGCCCGCCGTGTCGGGGTACAGGTCGTCCTGGAACAGGTCCGACTGCCCCCCACCCCCCCCGGGGTCAGAGCGGCGACGGGACCCCCACCCCGGGGACCCCCACCCAGCCCCCGTGTCCTGCCCGGGGACACCCATCAGAGCACCTGGGGAGCCCCCACCCAGCCTGACTGGGGACCCCCACCCAGCCACCATGTCCTGCACAGGGACCTCCACCCAGCCTGACTGGAGACCCCCACATCCAGGCACCGCGTTCTACCCAGGGACCCCCACCCAGCCACCACGTCCTGCTCAGGGACCCCCACCAGCCTGACTGGAGACCCCCACCCAGCCCCCGTGTCCTGCCCGGGGACCCCATGTAGCCCCCACCCAGCCTGACTGGGGACCCCCACCCAGCCACAGTGTCCTGCTCAGGGACCCCACACAGCCCCCACAGGGACCCTCACCCAGGCACCATGGAGACCCCCACCCACCCTGATCAGGGACCCCCACATCTAGCCACTGTGTCCTGCCCAGGGTCCCTACAAAGCCCCCACAGGGACCCCCACCCAGCCACCATATCCTGCCCAGGGACCGTACAAAGTCTCCATTGGGACCCCCACCCAGCCTGATTGGGGACCCCTGCCCAGCCACTGTGTCCTGCCCAGGGACCCTACAAAGCCCCCACAGGGACCCCCACCCAGCCACCGTGTCCTGCTCAGGGACCCCATCCAGCCTGACTGGAGACCCCCACATCCAGGCACCGTGTTCTACCCAGGGACCCCCACCCAGCCACCATGTCCTCCCCAGGGACCCTACAAAGCCCCCACAGGGATCCTCACTCAGGCACTGTGTCCTGCCCACAGGCCCTCACCAGCCTGACTGGGGACCCCCACCCAGCCCCCATGGAGACCCCCACCCAGCCACCTCCCCTCCCCGCCGCCGTGCCCCGCGGGGGGTGTCCCCATCTCCCCCCACCCCACCGACCTTCCTTGGCACCGTCATGATGATGGGCTCACACTTGCGCTCGTGCAGCTTGTAGAACCTGCCCCAGGGGGGGAAAAGTGGGTCACTGGGGGGGGAAATGGGGGTCCCCCCCTGGTCCCCGCCGTGTCCCCGTGCCCACCTGGCGATCTCGCACTTGCTGACGTCCAGCCCGCGCTTGGGCATCCAGCCCATGCCCCGCTGGGGCTCCTTACTGGTGAAGGTGTTGAGAAAATGGATGTAAGGTGGCTCCTCCGTGATCTCGAAGTACCGGATGCTCGAGTCGCCCTGGGGATGCGGCGTTAGCGGGGTGGGGGGGGGTGCGGTGGGCTCGGGGTGGGGGGCACCGCGGGGTCCGTACCTTGCCGCAGACGTAGACCACGTTGGTGTCGGGGTCGTAGAAGGGCAGCAGAGCCCCGTTGCTGGAGTCCAGCTCCTGCAGCCCCATGGGTTCCTCCAGGTTCTCCTGCGGGGGACGGCGCGTCAGCCCCGCGGGGCACCCCGTGGGACCCCCCACCACCCAAGACGTGGTCCCGTGGGACCCTGGGGACGCTCCTCACCACGTCCCACAGGGCCAGCTGCCGCTCGCTCATGCGGCTGAAGCCGGTGGTGAAGATCTTGCCGTCGGCCAAGAAGATGGCTCGCATGGGCCGTGCCCCCTCGTGCGCCCGCTCCTTCTCCTGGGGAGGGCACCGGGGTGGGGTGGGGGGCAGCGGCACCGTCCCAGCACCCCGGGGAGGAGCAGGGAGCAGGGGATGGGGGCACCCAAGTGACATGGGAGCACCAGGAGACGAGGGCAGGGTTGGGGAAGGGGGCGACGAGCAGGGGACAAGGCGCCTTGGGGACACGGGCGAGGGGGACTCACGGCCACCACGGTGCCGCGGCGGGGGGTCGATGACGCGGACGCTCTTGTCCTTGCAGGCGGTGCAGAAGCGGGCGCCGTCGCGGCTCCAGCTGACGCTGTAGATGAGGTCGGGGTGCAGCCCCTCGAGGCGGTACAGCTCCTCCGCCGTCCCCACGTTCCAGATCAGCACCGCGTTGTCACACCCTGGGGCCAGAGCGTGGCACCGGGGGTGGGGGGGTCACCCCGGCCATTGAACCACCCCCCCTGTGACCCCACCCCCACCCCATACCTGCGCTGAGCAGGACGTTGCGGGCGGTGGGGTGCCAGGCGACGATGCCCACCCGCTTGGCGTGCCCCTCCAGCACCGCCACCGGCTCCGTCAGCGGCTGGCTCAGCCCGTGCTCGGGGATCTGCCAGACCTGCCGGGGCGCAGCGGGCGGTGGGCAAACCGCCGAGACCCCCCCCAAGCCCCAAACCCCCTCCCCAAACCCCCCCCAACCCACCATGACGGTGCAGTCCTCGGAGCCGCTGGCGATGACGCGGTCGTCGTGGGGACACCACTCGATGTCGAGGACGGGACCTGTGTGCCCGCACACCGTGGGGTACGACTTATCGATGCGACCCGTCTGGGGACAAAGGGACAAATTTAGCGCTGGCTCACCCCTTTTCCCCACCCCCCCCTGCCACCCCCACCGTCACCTTGTGCAGGGGGAGGACGAGGAAGGCCCCGCCGCCGCTGGCCTCCACGATGATGGCGACGAAGGCCGGGTTGACGGCGCAGAAGGTGCTGTCCCAGGTGACGCGGGAGACGCGGATGTCATCGTAGCACTGCTCCGTCTTCACCGGCTGCCCGAAGACGTGCCGGAATTTGCTCTGCCTCACCACCTTCCGGAACGACATGGCTGCCCCCCGCGCGCCGGCGTCAGCGACACCCCCAAAATATAGGGCAGAGAGAGGGGGAGGTGGCGCCCGGGCTGGGGGCTTTGGGGGGGGGAGGGTGTCCCCCCAGCTATAGGTGATGGGATGCTGAGGGGGGGCTCGTCGCTGTCCCCCGCTCTGGGTAAAGGGCCCCGTGCCCGGCGGGCAAACAGACCCCTCCCTGCCCTGCCCCATGGTGGGGGTTGGGGATGGGGGGGGACCCTCTGGAGGTGGGGATGGGGCTGAGGGTGTCCCCTCGGGGAGAGGGATGGGGACAGGGACTGCCCCATGGGGCCAGGGGACGAGGGGGACGGGGATGGGGACAGGGATGGGGATGGGGACAGGGATGAGGGTGGCCCCGCTGGGTAAGGCAATAGGGACGAGGATGGGGACAGGGATGGGGACAGGGATGGCCCCACTGGGTAAGGGGACAGAGATGGGGATGGGGACAGGGATGGGGGTGGCCCTGCTGGGTAAGGGGACAGGGACGGGAATGGTGACAGGGATGGGGACAGAAATGGGGACAGGGATGGCCCCACTGGGTAAGGGGACAGGGATGGGGATGGGGACAAGGATGGGGACAGGGATGAGGGTGGCCCCGCTGGGTAAGGGGACAGGGACGGGAATGGGGACAGGGATGGGGACAGAAATGGGGACAGGGATGGCCCCACTGGGTAAGGGGACAGGGATGGGGACAAAAATGGGGACAGAAATGGGGACAGGGATGGGGACGAGGATGGCCCCTCTGGGTAAGGGGACAGAAATGGGGATGGGGACAGGGATAAGGGTGGCCCCGCTGGGTAAGGGGACAGGGATGAGGACGGGGACAGGGATGGGGACAGAAATGGGGACAGCGATGGCCCCGCTGGGTAAGGGGACAGGGACGAGGATGGGGACAGGGATGGCCCCACTGGGTAAGGGGACAGGGACGAGGATGGGGACAGGGATGGCCCCACTGGGTAAGGGGACAGGGACGAGGATGGGGACAGGGATGGGGACAGGGATGGCCCCACTGGGTAAGGGGACAGGGACGAGGATGGGGACAGGGATGGGGGTGGCCCCGCCGGGTAAGGCGACAGGGATGGGGACAGGGGTGGGGACAGGGATGGGGACAGGGACGGGGACAGGGATGGCCCCGCTGGGTTGGGGACAGGGCTGGGGGTGTCCCCGCCGGGTCAGGGGAGCGGGCTGGGGCCCGCCAGGAGCGCGGGGCCCGCGCCGGGGGTGCAGGGGACGAGGGGCCGGGGCCGGGCTGTCCCCGGGAAGGAGCGGGGGGACTCGGGGGACAGGGCCGGGCTCCGGGTGGGTCCCCCCAGGTGCCGGGGGGGTGAGGGGGGGTCCCGTCCCCGCACTCACCGGCGGGCGGGGCCGGGGGGGGAGCGGGCGGCGGCGCGCGGGGCCGGCGGCGGGAGTGGGCGGGGACAGGAAGTGACCGGACCGCCCCGCCCCGCGCATGCGCCCCGCCCCCGGGGGCGGGACCGGGAGGCGGGGCCGGGAGGGGAGGGGCGGGGCGCACCGTGCGGGGACATTGGGGACGCCCCCCAGTGGGGACGTTGGGGAACTCCCCCCGTGGGGCAGGGGCCGGGGGGGACACGGCGGGGCATGGGAGACACGGGGGGACCGGGGGGACATGGAGGACACGGGGCGGACACGGGCGGTCACGGGGGCCGTGGGGGGACACGGGGGACAGTGAGACGGGGAACACGAGGGGACGTGGGAGGACATGGGGGATATTGGGGGACAGGGGGGACACGGGGGACAGGGGAGACATGGGGGACAGGGGTGAACACGAGGGAACATGGGGGACAGGGAGGACATGGGGGGATGGGGGGGACACAGGGGACAGGAAGGACACAGGGGGACAGGGAGGACACGGGGGACAAGGGAGGACGGGGGGACACGGGAGGACACGGGACACACGGGGGGACAGGGAGGACACGGGGGGATAGGGGGGGACACGGGGGACAGGGAGGACACAGGGGGACAGGGAGGACACAGGGGACAAGGGAGGACAGGGGGACATGGGAGGACACGGGACACACGGGGGGACAGGGAAGACACAGGGGGACACAGGGAGACAGCCAGCCCCGGGCCACCCCCATGGCCATGCTGGACCGGGATGGCAGCTCATGGAGCTGCCGATGGGGACCCCACGGGTGCCTCGGCCGGCAGGGGGGTGACAATGGCGGTGGGTGGCACTGGGGTGAGGGTGGTGGGTGGCAAGGGGGTGACGGTGGGTGGCACATGGGCAGGGGTAGAGAGTGACAGGGGGGTGACAACGGTGGGTGGCCCAGAGGTGATGGCAGTGGGTGGCCTGGGGGCGACAGCAGTCAGTGGCACAGGTTGATGGCAGTGAGTGGCACAGGGGTGACAAGATGGAGCCCTGGCCCAGGCTGCCCAGGGAGGCTGTGGAGTCTCCTTCTCTGGAGATCTTCAAGCCCCGCCTGGACGCAGTGCTGTGCAGCCTGCTCTGGGTGACCCTGCTTGGGCAGGGGGTGGGGCTGGGTGACCCCAGAGGTCCCTTCCAACCCTGAACGTTCTGGGATTCGGTGATAAGGCTGGAAAAAAAACCCCATAAATTATATACAAATCTATTGGCAACTTGAGATTGATTCTGGAGGCAAAGGAAGCTGCGATTTTATCCGAAACTTTCTGCAAGACAGTTTTCACTTCTGGCATCAATTTCTTGGAAGATACCGAATCTGAGTCCCCTTTCAACAAGGTGAACAGAGGGGACACCTCTGCAGTCCCAAAAGGGGTCGCACCCAATTAATTATTCCTAATAATTCCTGTAAATCACCAAGAGTGGTTGTGGGAACGGTGGTGAAGGAAAAAGTTTCCATCCCGGATCCTTCCAGGGCTGCTCTGCCTGCAGCTTTTCCGGTGCCGTCTGTAACCCAGAGATCTCTGATGACAGTTCCGATTCGGTGGAAGCAGGGAGCAGCGCGTTTTGTGTTCCGGCAGCAGGGAGGATGTCATCCACGTAGTGACAGAAATAAATCTGATTGGAAAAGTGGCCGCGCTTCCAGCGCTGCATCCACGGCTCTCGGGCGAATGGCGGGGCTGTTCGCCGCGCCTCGGGGCAGAACGCGGCGTCGCTGCGCGGGGTTGCTGTTAACTGAAGGCGCAGAAAATGCAAAACGAGCACAATCATCAGGGTGCAAAAAAAAATCGACCCCGGGCCCCAGCAGTGTCCGGTTCGGTGACCGCGGGCGCGGTGGCCGTGCCGCGCCGGAGGGGTTACACAGCTTCACGCTGGAGTTCACCCCGCTCTGAGCCCCGGGTCGGGTACACCAATTGCTGCAGAGGGACCTTGTTGTACATTTTTGGGGTGCTGGGTTCTGCACCCCACTTCCCATTTCTCTGGATTAAACAGATTGTCAGGTCCTGGCGGGTCCTCCCGCATTTCTCGCGTTGGGTGAGGAATTTTCGTCGTACGTGGGGTTAAATAAAAAGGCTGCGGCTCTGTCCCTGCTTGGGAGATAACGGTGGAGGAGCAGCAGCCGCTTCTAAGAGAGTTTCTGTGGGTTTTAGAGCATTTATAGCTGCATGCGCTGATTTCCAAGTGATGATGATTTCCTCAGGGATTTTAAACTGCAAGACTTTGTTCTTTCAAAATTCTCTGTAAAACCTTTTAATGGAGCCCTATCAACACAAGGTGTACGTCCCGTCCCAGTACCCCCCGTACCGGACCAGTCAGTCAGCGGAGGCTCCAGCGGTGGGGAATGGCGAGACTCAGGGAGAGGTATTGATGCAGCCTCGACCGATTCTCCCGCAGCTCCTGCTTTTTCATCCGCCCAACGGCTCGCCTCTCCAGGTGTTGAAGTTGCCGGCCGGCTACGGGCTCTCCTCGTCCGTCAGCAGCTTCGCTGGGCTCTGCCGTCTCCGCTCACCATCCGTGGTCGGTGCCCCAGCGAGATTTCCTCACGTCGGGGTCGCCGTTGGTGGCAGCACGCCACGAGACGTTACAGCAGTCCCAAAGCGAGCAGAAGAAAAGCAGGCAGAAGCAGAAGCACTTTGTTGGGCATCCATAACATCTTTATATCCCCTTGTCCTCCACCCCCAGAAGCTCATTGGTGAGGGTCTCTCGGCACGTGGTTCCTTCGTCCTTCTGATTGATCATCGTGCGTCGTTCGCCCGACCTTCGCACTTGGCTAGGAGTTGGGGTCTCACACCCCGTTTCTTTGGTCCTTTCCTCCTGTTCTTCAGCCACAGCTGCACAATATTTTTTGCTCGAGGCCCCATCTGGAGTACTCTGTGCAGTTCTGGGCTCCCCAGTTCAAGAAAGATGAGGAGCTGCTGGAGAGAGTCCAGCGGAGGGCTACGAGGATGAGGAGGGGACTGGAGCATCTCTCCTCCGAGGAGAGGCTGAGGGAGCTGGGCTTGTTCAGCCTGGAGAAGAGAAGGCTGCGAGGGGACCTTCGAAATGCCTCTAAATATCTGCAGGGTGGGGGTCAGGAGGACGGGGCCAGACTCTTTCCAGTGGTGCCCAGCGACAGGACAAGGGGCAATGGGCACAAACTGAAGCAGAAGAAGCTCCAGCTGAACCCGAGGAAGAACTTCTTCCCTCTGAGGGTGACAGAGCCCTGGCCCAGGCTGCCCAGGGAGGCTGTGGAGTCTCCTTCTGTGTAGATCTTCAAGCCCCACCTGGATGCGGTGCTGTGCAGCCTGCTGTGGGTGACCCTGCTTGGGCAGGGGGTTGGGCTGGGTGACCCACAGAGGTCCCTGCCAACCCCGAACGTTCTGGGATTCGGTGATTCTGTGATACAGCTGAAATTCCTCGAGATCGTCGACTCCCACAGCCGCCAGCAAGAAGACCCCGCTGTGGCAGCCCACCCCACAGAGGAACTTGTGGAGGCGGCACGTCGGCGTGCCCAGAGCCCACCGGTGACCGTGGGCCACCGAATAGACCTGCAGGAGCGAGCTGGTGAGGAAGAGGAATTCAGAGGTGGCCAGGCTGAGGATGAAGGTGGCCAAACCTCGGCGCCGCAGCCGGCAGCCAGAGGGTGAAGGTGTTGGCCACAGCCCCAGCGCCGTGCGGACCACCAGCAGCTGCCCATCCCACCGCGGCGCGCCCGGGGACGGCGGGGGGGAGGCCAGATCCATCGCCCCGGGGCCGCGGGATGGGGGGTCACCCCCCTGCGCCACCCCGTCCCGTGTCACCTCGTCCCGTGTCACCCCCCATCACCCTCTCCCACATCACCCCATAGCCCACCCTGACCCCCCCCAGCCCAGCTTTCTCCTGTCCTGTCCTCATTTCGGGGTGCCCCCCACCCCAGCATCCCTGTCCCCCCCCACAGCTGTGCCACCGCTGAGGCCATCACACCCCGGGGACACCCCACCAGCCCCCCAGCCTCGGGGTCCAGGGCAGTAAATAGTGTAGGACCTACCTTAATGGTGGGGAGAGCTCAGCGGGAGCGGGATGTGGGGTGCCCTATAAGCAGGAGTGGGTGGGAGGGGCTTCAGGTTTGAAGCTCCGCCCACTGTCTCTCCCCCCAAATCTCACCCTCCCCCCAGCTGTGATTCTGCGCCCGGGGGGTGGTCCCAGCCCTGCCTCAGTTTCCCCACCCGTTATCGGGCAGGGCGGGAGCATCCCCGCTATTGCTGCTGTGGGATGGTGGCGTGGGGCAGGGGACACCCGTGGGGCGGGACCCCCTCTCGTCCACAGCCCCCAGCCCGCGGGGCGGCAGGGTGGGAGGTCCCAGGGCAGCGGGGAGCCGTGGCAGCAGGCACCCACCGCTGGCACGTCCCTGCGGGGGGATGGGTCCCTGTGCTGGGGACGGGTGGCTGGGCTGGGGACACGGGTGGTGGCCATGGGGTGAGAGCGCTGGGCACGTGGGTTGGTGTTGGGGATGTGGGTGGTGACCATGGATTGAGAGGATTGGAGATGTGGGATGGTGCTGGGGTGCAGGATGAGAGCACTGGGGACGTGGGTTGGTGCTGGGGACATGAGTGGTGGCCATGGGGTGACAGCACTGGGGATGTGGATGGTGGGCATGAGGTGAGAGTGCTGGGGACGTGGGTTGGTGCTGGGGACACGGTTGGTGACCATGGGTTGAGAGGATTGGAGATGTGGGATGGTGCTGGGGCGCAGGATGAGAGCACTGGGGACGTGGGTTGGTGCTGGTGACACGGGTGGTGGCCATGGGTTGAGGGGATTGGGGATGTGGGTTGGTGTTGGGGACATGGGTGGTGACCATGGATTGAGAGGACTGGAGACGTGGGATGGTGCTGGGGCACAGGATGAGAGCACTGGGGACGTGGGTTGGTGCTGGGGACACGGCTGGTGGCCATGGGTTGAGGGGAATGGAGATGTGGGTTGGTGCTGGGGCGCAGGATGAGAGCACTGGGGACATGGGTTGGTGCTGGGGACATGGGTGGTGGTCATGGGGTGACAGCACTGGGAATGTGGATGGTGGGCATGAGGTGAGAGCGCTGGGGACGTGGGTTGGTGCTGGTGACATGGGTGGTGGCCATGGGTTGAGGGAATTGGGGACGTGGATTGGTGCTGTGGACACAGCATGGGAGCGCTGGGGACATGGTTTGGTGCTGGGGACATGGGTGGTGGCCATGGGGTGACAGCACTGGGGATGTGGATGGTGGGCATGAGGTGAGAGCGCTGGGGACATGGGTTGGTGCTGGGGACATGGGTGGTGACCATGGGGTGCCAGCGCTGGGGACATGGATGGTGGCCACAGGGTGCCAGCACTGGGGACTTGGGTTGGTACTTGGGACACAGGTGGTGGCCAAGGGCTGTCACCACAGGGGACGTGAATGGTGACCATGGGGTGCCAGCACTGGGGATGTGGGTCGGTGCTGGGGACACGGGTGGTGGCCAAGGGCTGTCACCACAGGTGACATGGATGGTGGCCATGGGTTGAGAGCACTGGGGACATGGGTCGGTGCTGGGGACACGGGTGGTGGCCTCGGGGGTGCCAGTGCCGGGGACACGGGTTGGTGCGGGTGTAGGGACCCGGAGGGTGGCTGGGGACACGCGTGGGGACCCGTCCGGTGACCGACGGCGCGGTGGCCATGTGGCTTCACCCCAGTGCGAGGCCATGGAGGGCGGCGGTGGCCGGTGGCCGTTCCCCACCGCTAATCACCGCTAATTGGCTTTGCCCGGGTCTGGGGGGGCCGGGGGGGCCCGTCGGGCGTAAGAGGATTTCCCTGCCTCCTCCTCACGCCTCGGCCGCCCCGGGGTCCCGCTCCCTGCCCGGCCCCATGCCACGCACCCGGGGGGACAAGGGGGTCCCCAAGGACACGGAGACCCCGGGCAAGGGGAAAGGAGGGGACACGGGCAAGAAAACCCCCAAAGGCCCCGAGGACGGCGGCCCCCCGGGCACCAAGAGCCCCGGCTCCGAGTCCCGGCACGGCAACCACGGGCAGAAGAACGGCAAGAGGGGTCCCGGGGACCCCCACGCCGCCGCCGCCAAGACCTACTCCCCCTTCCTCAACACCGTCTTCGGCAAGGTGGGGGGCAGCCGGGGGGGGCATGGGGCCGGGGGGGCACCGGGGAGGGTGGGGACACGGGGACGAAGTCGGGGACGCTCTGGGACTGTGGGGATGGGGGGGACATGGGGACACTGGGGATGGGGGCAGGATGGTCCAAGACCCCGGGGATGGAGGGGACATGGGGGCACTGGGGAAGGGGTCAGGGTCACTCCAGGACCCTGGCGATGGAGGGGACAGGGGGGCACTGGGGACAGGGTCAGGGACACTCTGGGACCCTGGGGATGGAGGGGACGGGGGCACTGGGGATGTGGTCAGGGACACTCTGGGACCTTGGCGATGGAGGGGACAGGAGGGCACAGAGATGAGGTTGGGGACGCTCCAAGACCCTGGGGATGGAGGGGACAGGGGGCACTGGGGATGGAGGGGACATGGGGGCACTGGGGAAGGGTCAGGGACACTCTGGGACCCTGGGGATGGAGGGGACATGGGGGCACTGGGGATGGGGTCAGGGTCACTCCAGGACCCTGGCGATGGAGGAGACAAGGGACACTGGGGACAGGGTCAGGGACACTCTGGGACCCTGGGGATGGAGGGAACAGGGGACACTGGGGATGTGGTCAGGGACACTCTGGAACCTTGGCGATGGAGGGGACAGGAGGGCACAGAGATGAGGTTGGGGACCCCCCATGGCCCTGGGGATGGAGGGGACAGGGGGCACTGGGGATGGAGGGGACACGGCAACGAAGTCAGGGATGCTCTGGGGATGGGGGGGACACAGGGACACTGGGGATGGGGGCAGGATGGTCCAAGACCCCAGGGATGGAGGGGACAGGGGGCACAGAGATGAGGTTGGGGATGCTCCAGGACCCTGGGGATGGAGGGGACAGGGGGCACTGGGGATGAAGGGGACATGGGGGCACTGGGGACAGGCTCAGGGACCCCCCATGGCCCTGGGTATGGAGGGGACAGGGGACACTGGGGACAGGGTCAGGGACACTCTGGGACCTTGGTGATGGAGGGGATAGGAGGGCACAGAGATGAGGTTGGGGACCCCCTATGGCCCTGGGAATGGAGGGGACAGGGGGCACTGGGGATGATGCTGGGGACATGGGGCACTGGGGACAGGGACAGGGACACTCCGGGACCCTGGGGATGGAGGGGATAGGGGGGCACTGGGGATGGGGTCAGGGACACTCTGGGACCCTGGGGATGGAGGGGACAGGGGGGCTCTGGGGATGGTGTTGGGGACACTCCAGGACCCTGGGGATGGAGGGGACAGGGGACACTAGGGACAGGGTCAGGGACACTCTGGGACCCTGGGGATGGAGGGGACAGGGGACACTGGGGACAGGGTCAGGGACACCCCCGGACCCTGGGGATGGAGGGGACAGGGGGCACTGGGGATGGTGCTGGGGACACCCAATGGCCCTGGGGATGGAGGGGACACCCGGGGGGACAGCCTGGGATGGGAGACCCGAGCCGGCAGTCCTCCATGGGGGCACACACGCTGCCCCCCACCTCCCTGGGCAGCACCCATGGGTGCTGGGCAAATCCCTCCGGAGCCTGGGGGTCCCGGGCAGGGGCAGCCCCAGGGTGGGGGCAGGAGGTGGGACGCGGGGGCCAGGGCAGGGCTTTGCCTCCAATCCCTCTAATCCCTCCTGCCGAGTTAATTTTGGCCCACGCTTAACGAAGGTGACACCGTGGTCTGCTGGGGGGGGGGCATGGGGAGGTGGGGGCTGAGCCGGGTCTGATTCTGCCCCCACCCCATGGGTGCCCGGCGCCAGGAGCGGGAGCTGTCACCGGAGGAGCTGGACGGTGAGCGGGGGGGGACGGGGGCACAGGGGGCTGGGGTGGGCCCTGGGCATGGGCGACACGTGGCATGGGGACACGTGGCATGGAGGCTTCTGCCATGGGGCGTGGTGCCATGGGGACACGTGCCACCTGGGCGCTGGCACCCCATGGCCACCATCCATGTCCCCAGTGCTGGCACCCAATGGCCACCATCCACGTCCCAACTGCTGGCACCCCATGGCCACCATCCATGTCCCCAGCGCTGGCACCTTGTGGCCACCATCCTTCTCCCCAGTGCTGGCACCTCGTGGCCACCATCCACGTCCCCAGTGCTGGCACCCAATGGCCACCATCCACATCCCCAGTGCTGGCACCCTGTGGCCACCATCCACGTCCCCAGCACTGGCACCCTGTGGCCACCATCCATGTCCCCAGCGCTGGCACCCAATGGCTACCATCCACGTCCCCAGCACTGGCATCCCATGGCCACCACCCACGTCCCCAGCACTGGCACCCTGTGGCCACCATCCATGTCCCCAGCGCTGGCACCCAATGGCTACCATCCACGTCCCCAGTGCTGGCACCCTGTGGCCACCATCCATGTCCCCAGTGCTGGCACCCTGTGACCACCATCCATGTTCCCACCACCTGCCCGGGGCTGGCGTGGTGCCCGCGAGTCTCCCACACCTGCCGGGGTCCACGTGCCCATGTGTTCCCACACGTGCCCACGTGTGCCCACGTGTGCCCCCACGTGTCCCCATGTGTGGGCAGAGCTGCTGGACGCCTTCAAGGAGTTTGACACGGACCAGGACGGCTACATCAGCTACAAGGACCTGGGCGCCTGCATGCGCACCCTGGGCTACATGCCCACCGAGATGGAGCTCCTGGAGATCTCCCAGCACATCAAGATGAGGAGTGAGCGTGGGGCTGGTGGCTGGGGGGCTGGGGAGGGGCCGGGGGGCAGGGGCCGGGGTGTGGGGCGCTGAGGGTGTCCCTTTTTCCGCAGTGGGTGGCCGCGTGGACTTCGAGGACTTTGTGCAGATGATGGGGCCGAAGCTGCGGGAGGAGACGGCCCACATGGTGGGCGTGAGGGAGCTGAAGATCGCCTTCCGGGAGGTATGGCCACTGCCACGGTGGGGACAATGACCACAGGGGTGGCCGCAGGCATGGAGGGGGCAGCGACCGTGGGAAGACCATGGGGTGACCACAACCATGGCAGTGACACAGGCGTGGGGAGGACAGTGGCCACGGGGAGACTACAGGGAGAACATGACCAGAAGGAAATGGTGACCCTGGGGGTGACCGCAGGCATGGAGGGGATGCTGCCCACGGGAAGACCATGAGGAGACCATGACCATGGGGGAATGGTGACCATGGGGGTGACCACAGGCGTAGAGAGGACAGTGACCATGGGAAGACCATAGGGAGAACGTGACCATGGGGGAATGGTGACCATGGGGTGACCACAGGCATGGGGGAGGTGTTGCCCATGGGAAGACCATGGGGTGACCATGACCATGGGAGTGACATAGGCATGGAGAGGACAGTGGCCACAGGAAGACCATGGGGTGGCTGGGACCATAGGGGAATGATGACCATGGAGGTGACTGCAGGCATGGAGGGGATGGTGACCACAGGAAGACCACGAGGAGAACATGACCATGGGGCAATGGTGACCATGGGGGTGACCACAGGCATGGAGGAGACAGTGACCACGAGAAGACCATGGGGTGTCTGTGACCATAGGGGAATGGTGACCATGGAGGTGATCACTGGTATGGAGAGGACAGTGGCCACGGGAAGACCATAGGGGGAAGGTGACCACAGGGAAATGGTGACCATGGGGGTGACCACAGGCATGGAGGAGACAGCGACCACGAGAAGACCATAGGATGACCATGACCATGGGATTGACACAGGCATGGAGAGGACAGTGGCCATGGGAGACCATGGAGTGACCGTGACCATGGGAGTGACCATAGGCATGGAGGGAACAGTGGCCACGGGGAGACCATAGGGAGAACATGACCATGAGGAAATGGTGACCATGGGGTGACCGCAGGCATGGAGAGGATGGTGCCCACTGGAAGACCATGAGGAGACCATGACCGTGGGGGAATGCTGACCATGGGGGTGACCACAGGTGTGGAGAGGACAGTGACCATGGGAAGACCATAGGGAGAATGTGACTACAAGGAAATGCTGACCATGGGGGTGACCACAGGCATGGAGGGGACAGCAACCACAAGAAGACCATGGGATGACCATGACAATGGGAGTGACACAGGCATGGAGAAGACGGTGGCCATGGGGAGACCATGGAGTGACCATGACCATGGGGGAATGGTGACCATGGGGGTGACCACAGCCATGAAGAGGACAGTGGCCACGGGAAGACCATAGGGGGAAGGTGACCACAGGGAAATGGTGACCATGGGGGTGACCACAGGCATGGAGGAGACAGCGACCACAAGAAGACCATGGGATGACCATGACCATGGGATTGACGCAGGCAGGGAGAGGACACTGGCCACAGGGAGACCATGGGGTGACCGTGACCATGGGGGTGACCATAGGCATGGAGGGAACAGTGGCCACGGGGAGACCATAGGGAGAACATGACCATGAGCAAATGGTGACCATGGGGGTGACCGCAGGCATGGGGGGGACGGTGACCAGAAGAAGCGCAGGGGGTGGCCGTGGCCTTGGAGGGCGGGTGGTGGGGCTGGGGGGAGGGTGACCCCCAACCCGTGGGGCTCCGCAGTTCGACGTGAACGGGGACGGGGAGATCAGCGGCGCCGAGATGCGCGAGGCCATCGCGGCGCTGCTGGGGGAGCAGCTGAAGGCGCAGGAGGTGGACGAGATCCTGCAGGACGTGGACCTCAACGGGGACGGGCGCGTGGACTTCGACGGTGAGGGGCCCCCCCGCTTCCCTGTGTCCCCCGCCCCACGGCACGTGGCCGGGGGCTGCGAAGGGTGGCTCAGCTCCGGGTGCCCTCACACCCCCCTCCCTCGCCCCCGCAGAGTTCGTTATGATGCTGTCATCCCGGTAACGAAGCCTCGGGGCCGGGGGGGGACCCCCGTTCCCCTCCCCGATCCGCTCCCCGCCCAGCCGGGCAGCCCAACCTCTCTGTCGACATTAGGGTTCAGAGTGAACAGCTGGAGCTGAGCCTGCATCTGGGAGCGGGGCAGACGCTGGGGGGTGGCGGCAGGGCTGGGGGGGCTGGGGCACCCAATAAACCCCCATGACCGAGCTGGAGGTGTCTGTTGGTCATTGGGAGGGGACTTGGGGTGGGACTCGGGGTGGGACTGTCCCCAGTCCCCCCACCCCGGGGGGGCACAGCTCGGTGCCTGGGGGCCAGGGGGGGTCCAGGGACGGCGGCTGTTCCTCTCCAGGATGTGCTCGGCCACGGCACCCCCGCAGCTGGCTCGAGGGGTGTAGGCAGGACCCGGGGTACAGGCAGAGCTTGGGGGGTACAGGCAGAGCTTGGGGGGTACAGGCAGGACCTGGGGTACAGGAAGGGCCTGGGGGGGGTACAGGCAGGGCTTGGGGTACAGGCAGGACTTGGGGTACAGGCAGGGCTCGGGGGTACAGGCAGGGCTCGGGGGATGCAGGCAGAGGTCGGGGGTGTAGGCAGGGTCTGGGGTACAGGCAGGGCTCAGGGGTTACAGGGAGGACCCGGGGTGCAGGCAGGGCTCACAAGGTACAGGCAGGGCTTGGGGTACAGGCAGAGCTCAGGGTACAGGCAGGGCTCTGGGGGTGCAGGCAGAGCTCGGGGGGTACAGGCAGGACCCAGGGTACAGGCAGGGCCTGGGGTGCAGGCAGGAACCAGGGTACAGGCAGGGCTCAGGGAGTACAGGCAGGACTCGGGGTACAGGCACAGCTCGGGGGGTACAGGCACAGCTCGGGGGGTACAGGCAGAGCTCAGGGAGTAACAGGCAGGACTCGGGGGGTGCAGGCAGAGCTTGGGGGGTACAGGCAGGACCCAGGGTACAGGCAGGACCCAGGGTACAGGCAGGGCTCTGGGGGTGCAGGCAGAGCTCGGGGTACAGGCAGGGCACGAGCATAGCAGGGGCAGAGGGATCCAATCCGCGCTCTGCCATTGGCTGAATCACCGGACCTGCTGCAGCCAGCCGGCCAATCAGCCTCCCCAAACCGCCTGGCCAATCAGCACACACCAATTCGTGGGCGGGGAAACACCAGCCTTCTCTGATGTTTACCGACGCGAACCGGCCAATCGGCGCGAGGGAGAGGCGCTGGGCTCAACCAATCCGCAGAGAGCGCAAGCGTCTCCCGCGCCAGCTCGACCAATCAGCACGCGGAAGGGGCCGACGGAACAATCGGGGTACCCGCGCCCCCCCCCCGCGGATGTGTCCCGGGGGTCCCCAAGGACCCCTCGGCTGGGGACCCCCCCCCTCCCCGCAAAAATCCCCGGGGAGGGGCCATGGGTCCCCCAAAAAGGGACGGGGCGGTGGCTCCGCTGGGGCTCGAACCCAGGACCTTCTGCGTGTAAAGCAGACGTGATCACCCCTACACCACGGAGCCGGCGGTGGGGCCCGCTCCCCCCCGCCCAGCAGGGATCCGGGGACCCCCCCCCTCACCCCCCCACGGCTGAGGGGGTCCGGCCGGGGGTGCGGTTGCGGGTTCAAAGATTGCGGGTTCGAGTCCCACCACAGCCGCTGCTTTTGCTGAAGGGGGGGGGGGGCCACGACATGGGGACCCCCAGGGTGCCAGCATGGGTGGGTGGGTGGGCGGGTAAGCAGCAGGGGCTGAGGGGGTCACCCTTGGGGTTAAGGCCCCCTGGGTTTGACCCCCAATTCTGGCAGCCCGGGGCTCTTGCAGGGACCCCCAGACGCCCCCCCCCCCCATAGGGGCTGAGTGGCACTGGGGGGGGGGCGGGGTCATAGAAGGTTTTGGGGGGTCCCTCAGGCTGGGCAGATCCCTCAGCAGGACGAGGGTGGTGGGGACAAGAAACCCCCCCCTCGCCGGGGCTGGGGGGGGGCTGTCTGGCATTGGGGGGCCAGCAGTTGTTGGAGGAGGAGGAGGAGGAGGAGGAAGGCTGGGGAGCGTGTGCCCCCCCCGGCGCCCCCCCTCCCCAGGAGCTGCCCGGGTAGCTCAGCCGGCAGAGCATCAGACTTTTAATCTGAGGGTCCAGGGTTCAAGTCCCTGTTCGGGCGCTGCCCCTCCCCAACTTTTTTCGGGGGGGGGGGGCCCGCTGTGGGGATGGGACCCTCCGCTCCCCCACCCCCCCTGTGTCCCAGTAGCAGCGGGGGCCCCCAGGCCCAGCGCCCACCCCCCCACAGAGGAGGCACAGCCAGGCTGGGGCATTCACAGATTTTAATTTAGTTGTTTTTTTGGGGGGGTGGGGGAAGAAAAAAAAAAAAAAAAAAGGCATCACACCCCCCCCACGTTTTGGGGTGCAGAGACACCCCCCCTCCACAGCCTCACCCCCCCTCCTGCACAGCTCCCAGCTCCTGTAGTGTTTGGGGGTGCAGGGGGGGGCCCTGCTGCTCCCCGGAGATGGATGAGAGACCCCCCCCAAAGCTGAGGCCTCCCCCTGCCTGGCCCCACCCGAGGGGGAAGGCACCTCGAGGGGGGGCCCCGCTCCCCTGGGGTGGGGGGAGACGGGGACCCCGGTTGCTCTCTACATATATATAATATACACCTATAGAACAGGGAGGGGGGGGGCGGTTTGCCCCCCCCCCTTGCGCCCTGAGAGCACCCGAACACTTGGGAGGGGGGCAACGGGGAAAGGAAAAAATGGGGGGGGGGGGGGAGCAGAGACCAAGGCCAGCCTCGGGCTCGCCCCCTGAGCCCACCGCCCGGGCAGAGCTGGGAACAAGTGCGTGGAGGGGGTGGGGGTGAAGGGGAAACCCCCCCCCCTCCTCAAAGCGGGGTGCTGGGGGGGGGGGGCCGCGCCGTCTCCCCGCTCCCCGGCGTCAAGGTCAGTTTGGATCGGCTAAGGCAACCCAGCGGCCGGCGCTCGCGGCGGGGACGGACGGGAGGGTTAAGACAGACGGACAGACAGCCAGGGGGGGCTGCCGGCGAGCCCCCCCCCCCCACGCCAGCCTTGGGGCCACCCCCCAGCTCAGAAAATGTCCGGGCACAAGCTCCAGTCCTGCTTCTCTTTGCTCTCCCAGTAACCGCCCTTGTAGACGTGCGCCAGCTCCTGCGTGACCGGATCCTTCTTGCGCTCGAACCACAGTGGCTTGTAGGGGTCGTAGGGGGTCCCTGGGGGGCACAGGGTGGGGGTGAGGAGCGGGGGTCCTGGGGTGGGGGAGGGGGGGTGCAGACAGCCCTTTCTTACCGTCCTCGGTGGCGCGGGCGGCTTCGGCCTCGCGGCGCTTGCGGGAGCTGCGCTGCTTCTCCTCCAGCCGCTGCTTCTCGGCGTTGGCTTCGTCCCAGCGCCCGTTCTCCATCAGGCGCTGGTCGGGGCGCCGGCGGCTGTCGGTGGGCGCCGTCCCGCTCTCCGGCGCGTTCAGCGTCAGCGCCAGCTCCGAGAAGTAGTACATGTTCTCCGCGTACTTCCTACGGCGAGGAGAAGGAGCCACCTCAGACCCTCTCCCCCCTGTGTCCTTCACTAGGGGGGTGCAGCCACCCCCCACATCCCACAGCTGGCCCCCCACAGAATCCCACAACGTTTGGGGTTGGCAGGGACCTCTGGGGTCACCCAGTCCCACCCCCTGCCCAAGCAGGGTCACCCAGAGCAGGCTGCACAGGACCGCGGCCAGGCGGGGCTGGAATATCTCCAGAGAAGGAGACTCCACAGCCTCCCTGGGCAGCCTGGGCCAGGGCTCCGTCGCCCTCAGAGGGAAGAAGTTCTTCCTCATCTTCAGCTGGAGCTTCCTCTGCTTCAGTTTGTGCCCGCTGCCCCTTGTCCTGTCGCTGGGCACCACTGGAAAGAGTCTGGCCCCATCCTCCTGACCCCCACCCTGCAGATATTTAGAGGCATTTCTAAGGTCCCCTCTCAGCCTTCTCTTCTCCAGGCTGAACAAGCCCAGCTCCCTCAGCCTCTCCTCGTAGGAGAGATGCTCCAGTCCCCTCCTCATCCTCGCAGCCCTCTGCTGGACTCTCCCCAGTAGATCCTCATCTTTCTTGAAGTGGGGAGCCCAGCAGTGGACACAGCACTGCAGATGGGGCCTCCCCAGGGCAGAGCAGAGGGGAAGGAGAACCTCCCTCGCCCTGCTGGCCACGCTCCTCTTAATGCACCCCAGGATCCCTTTGGCCTTCCTGGCACCCAGGGCACGCTGCTGGCTCATGGTCACCTTGTCACCCACCAGCACCCCCAGGTCCCTCTCCGCAGAGCTGCTCTCCAGCAGGTCAGCCCCAGCCTGTACCGATGCGTGGGGCCCACGTCCCACAGCCGGCCCCCCGCGTCCCCCCAACTCACGGGAGCGGGTTCCTCTTCCACAGCAGCACCCGGCTCTCCTCGGCCTCGTGGGCTCTCTGCCGTCCCTCCGCTCCGTTCTCCCCGCCGCCCACCGTCACCTTGTAGCAGTCCATTTTCTCATCCCAGGTACCCAGCAGGACAAAATGCACCTTCCCCGCGGGGTCCGTCACCTCGCCGGTGACCTGTCGGGACACGGGACGGCTCTGTCGGGATAGGTGGGGAGCGGCCAGCGCCCCCGGGGTGCCCCACGCCGCGGGTCCCCTACCTTCCTGGCCACGTCCCGTGAGAAGTAGCTGTAGGGAACGAACTTGAGGTTGCACTTGTCGCCCGTCTTGTGATTGACGATCTCGATCTCGCCCGACTGCGGAGGGGAGGGGGGGGGTCAGAGCCGGGCCCCTTCCCCCCTGCCAGGGGGGGAAACTGAGGCACAGAGGGGGACCCACGCCGCCATACGGGGAGCTGCGGGGTCTGGCCCCACCTGGTCTATCCAGAGCTTGCCCACAATGATGTTGTGCACGGTGGTGGTGACTTTTTTCCAGGTGTAGTGGTTGCCCGAAGAGGGGAAGACGCAGTGGATGGTGCCTGAGGAGGGAAGGCCGCGCTGGGAACGCCGCTCAGCGCGGGGCATCCTCCTCCTCCTCCTCCTCCTCCTCCTCCTCCTCCTCCTCCCTCCCCGAGCGTCAGCGCGCTGCGCTCGCTCACCCAGAGGCATGATGGAGAGATATTTGCCCGAAACTTGCTGGTGATTTTAATTTCTTGGCGAAGCGTCCAGCCGTGCTTGGAGTCGGCGTGGTGGGCGGCGGCGGGCGGGTGGTGGCTGACCTGGCCGGGGCAGGGGGGGGGACACGGCGGGTCAGGGCCGGGCACCCCGCGGGCGCGGAGCCGCGGCGGGGAGCGCGCCCGGCGGTTACCTGCTCGCAGAGGGAGCGGTAACCGCTCTCCTCCAAGCGATCGAGCTCGAAGGTTTCCCCCAGGAGGGGGTTGAAGGGTTTGCTGGTGCGGAAGACGGTGGTGGAGTAGGAGGAGACGGTGAAGGCGGCGACGTAGCAGAGCTGCTCCAGTGAGCTCTCGCACTTGGCCGCCCGGTCGAGGAGCTCGTGGTACTCCAGGTCCTCCGTCAGGCGCTGGAGCATGGACAGGGGCTCGTTGAAGTTCACCTGGAGGGGAGAAGGAGGTGAGGGGGGGGTCCTTGGGGTTGGGCTCAGAGCCCACCGGCGGCTGCCGCCCTGCTCACCGGCATGGGGATCTTGGACAACTCCTTCCCGATGCAGTTCTTCATGATGCTCCAGAGGTTGAGGCTGTAGTTGGGTTTGTAGGGGATGCGGGTTCTCTTCTCCTTCTTGGTGTCTTCTACCTGGTGCTTGTACTGGTGGGGGGGTGAGACGAGAGCTGCTGCAACCCCCCCACCCCACCCCCGGCCCCGTTCCTCCATGAGCCAACACCAAACCCCCCCATCCTACCTGCTCGTCCAGGCTGATGTCGCTGCTGGTGCCGCTGATGTTGCTGCCGGTGCGTCTGGGGGGAGGGGAGGGCAGGATCAGGCCCTGGCAGTGCTGGGGGGGGACACACAGACAGCCCCGCGCCCCGGCACTCACTTGTGGCCCATGCTCTCCGGCACGGTGATGATCTCCGGGGCGTCGAAGAACTCGTTGTCATCGTCCTCGTCGCTCAGGTCTCCTTTCGCCGGGCAGCACGGATCTGGGATGGGGGGAGAGGGTAGGTGAGGAGGCCTCCTTCCTCCCAGTTTCCCCCAGTGGGGCACTGGAGGGTCCCCAGTTGGAGGGGGGGGTAAACAAAGGAGGTTTGTGCGTGGCACAGCAGGGATGGAGCGACGGCTCGGGGTCAGCGAGGCGCAGGACACCGAGCCGGGCTCAGGAGAGGGACCGGAGGCAGCTGGGGGTGACCCCGGGCACCGCGCCGGTGGCTCCCCCCGTCCCACACCGGCTCCGGTCGGCCCGGTGCTACCTTTGGCGGAGCCGCCGGTGCCGGACGCGCTGGCGGGGAGGACGGTGGCACCGCGGAAAGCTCTCTCCAGGTGGTTGTGCTGCTTGGCCAGCTGCTCCAGCGTCTCCTCCAGCCGGATGCGCTGGTCCCGCTCGTGCTGCAGGGATTTCTGCCACTTCTTGCTGTGGGTCTGGGCCAGGAGCAGAAAATCCCGGCAGGCCTGCGGGGAAAACGGTCCCCGGTCAGCACACGGAGGTCAACACACCCCCCTCCAGCTGCGGGAACCCCCCTCCAGCTGCGGGAACCCCCCTCCAGCTGCGGGAAGCCCCCCCTATCCCGAGGCGTGGACTCACGTTGATCATGGCGTTGGAGGTGATGCGGAAGAGGGTGGCCCGTTCGTTGACCTGCTTGATCTTCTCGGTGCTCTCGGCGGGGAGCCGGAGGGTCTCCAGCTCGCTGAGGGACCGCTGCAGGGCCGTGCCGTGCTTGGCGATCAGGTCGTTGCAGGTGCTGAGATCTTCCACCTTGCTGGAGAGGGTGCGCAGGGTGCTCTGCAGCTCCGTCTTGTCCGTCTGCGACACTGACTCGTCGCCGGAGTCATCTGCCAGCGGGGAGGGGACGTTGGTGGGGCAGGAGAAGCCACGCGGTGCCCGTCCCCACCACGACAGGTGGCCGACGGCCCGGCGTGGCAGCAAGGAAGCGCACGCCGGGCTGCCGGTGGCTTTCTCGAGCCAAAACCGGCGACGTCACCGCTGAGCTTGGGGACAAGCGGGTCATGTTTGTGGCCGGCAGCGAGCAGAGGAGCGTTGGGAACAGCGAGGGGATCACAGAATCCCAGAATGTTCGGGGTTGGAAGGGACCTCTGTGGGTCACCCAGTCCCACCCCCTGCCCAAGCAGGGTCACCCAGAGCAGGCTGCACAGCACCGCGTCCAGGCGGGGCTTGAAGATCTCCAGAGAAGGAGACTCCATGGCCTCCCTGGGCAGCCTGGGCCAGGGCTCCGTCACCCTCAGAGGGAAGAAGTTCTTCCTCGTGTTCAGACGGAACTTCCTGTGCCTCAGTTTGTGCCCGTTGCCCCTTGTCCTGTCACTGGGCACCGCTGGAAAGTCTGGCCCTGTCCTCCTGACCCCCACCCTGCAGATATTTAGAGGCATTTCGAAGGTCCCCTCTCAGCCTTCTCTTCTCCAGGCTGAACAAGCCCAGCTCCCTCAGCCTCTCCTCGCAGCAGAGATGCTCCAGTCCCCTCATCATCCTCACAGCCCTCCGCTGGACTCTCTCCAGTAGCTCCTCATCTTTCTGGAACTGGGGAGCCCAGCACTGGACACAGCACTGCAGATGGGGCCTCACCAGGGCAGAGCAGAGGGGGAGGAGAACCTCCCTCGCCCTGCTGCCCACACTCCTCCTCATGCACCCCAGGATCCCATTGGCCTTCTTGGCACCCAGGGCACGCTGCTGGCTCATGGTCACCCTGTCGTCCCCCAGCACTCCCAGTCCCTCTCCACAGAGCTGCTCTCCAGCAGCTCCGCCCCAGCCTGTACTGGTGCCTGGGGTTGTTCCTCCCCAGGTGCAGGACCCTGCCCTTGCCCTTGTTGAACCTCATCAGGTTCCTCTCTGCCCAACTCTCCAGCCTGTCCAGGTCACGCTGAATGGCAACACGGCCTGCTGGTGTATCCACCACTCCTCCCAGTTTGGTGTCATCAGCCAATTTGCTGAGGGTACATTCTAACGTGGGATGAGGGGGGCTTATTGCAGGGTGGGCAAAAACGCTCCGTGGGACCCCTCAGAGGGTGTGTGGGGGGGCTGGGGCGCGGTGCCTGGCTCCGGGGGGGGGCTGTACCTGATTCCTCCAGCATCTTGACGGCTTTGGCCTTGGCCAGCTCGAGGGCGGTGACCCAGCGCTGGCGCTCGACCTCGGAGCTGGCTTTCAGGTGGTAGGTCTGCGCCCCGCCGTTGGAGATGATGAAGTTGCACGAGTCCTCCACCGTGATGTTGGCCGTGGCCAGGTTGATGGTGCCGCGGCAAGTGTGGCGCATCTCCGCCTTGGATCTGGGGGGGGGGAAGGGGGTTGGAGGGGGGTCATGGGGGGGCCCGGAAGCCCGGTGCTGGGCTGGGGGAGGGAACTGGCCCTCCCCACCCTGCGGGCAGGGTTATTTGTAGGGCACCAGTGGGTTTGGCAGCTCTGGAAGGGGGGAAATGGAATCCCCGGTGGGGGCAGGAAAGGGGTCCCCGGTGGGGGGGGGGGAATGGGGGGGGGATTAGGGTCCCCAGTGGGGGGGGGAATGGGTGTCCCTGTTGGGGGGGGGGGGGGGGAATGGGGGTCCTCCGGGGGGGGGGGGGGGGGGGGGGGGAGGGGAATGGGGGTCTTCCCCGGGGGGGAAGGAGAATGGGGGTCTTCCCGGGGGGGGGGGGGGAAGGGGAACGGGGGTCCTCCCTGGAGGGGGGAGGAATGGGGTCCGGGGGGGGGGGGCGGAGCGGGGCCGGGCTCGGCAGCCCCCCAGGACCACTCCCACTTCCCGGTGCGGTGCCCTCCCACGTCAGCAGGCCCGGGCCTACCGGGGAACGGAGGAACGGGGTGTGTGTGGGGGGAACGCGCCAGTGGCAGCCCCGGCCCGAGGCCTAACGACCCCCCCCCACGCCCCCGCCCGCGGGCTCCGCTCCCCCCGCGGATAACGGGACAGGGCTCAGGTGTCCCCGCCACCCGGTGCCCGAGGCTCCGGGCCCAAGGTGACGGGGGAGCCCTGGTGGAGCGCGGAGGGGGCGGCGGGGCCCGCCAGTGCGTACCGGTAGTAGCTGAGGAGGCCGTTGCTGAGCACGAACCAGCGGCGCTGGTAGCCCTTGATGTAGTTGGTCCATTTAAAGAGCCAGCCCTCCCGCGCCGAACCGGACCCGGAACCACCGGACCCGGAACCGCCACCGCCCCCCCCCGCGGTCGCCGCCGCCGGGCCCGGGCCCGCCCCGCCGCCCGCCGCCGGGGAGGGCAGAGCGGGGGCAGCGCTGGGAGCCGCGGGCAGGGCCATGGGGCCGGGCAGAGCCGCTGCCGCCGCCGCCGCCGCTGCCGCCGGGCCGGGCCCAGCGGCCGCCGTGCGAAGCTCCGCCATCGCCGCCGCCGCCCCGCCGCCGCGCTGCCGTCACCCGCCCCGCCCCCGGCCGCCCCCCATTGGCGGCGAAGGCCCCCGTGCGCCCCGCCCCTACGGGAGGATTGGTGGCGAGGGACGCTCGGGGCGGTGCCCGCGCTCGCATTGGCTGCTGGAGCGCTTGCGCTGTATGCTGTTAGGCTGCGCAGCCCCACCCCCCAAGCCTCCTCAGTGTTCTCTGTCCCGTCAGTCTCCGCCGCGCTCCAATGAGAGGAGGCGAGGGGAGCCGTAGCGTCAGCGCTCGGCTGGGCGGAGCCGCGCGGCGGAGGGGTGACTCATCGCGCCGGTGATTGGCCGAGGGGGCGGAACCTCCCGCTGGGGGCGCCACCATTGCCGAGACGCTGCCCGGCCACCGTGGCCGGCGGCGGTGACCTCTGACCTTTGACCGCCGGTGGGGGAGGGGTGCCGCGGCACCGGGAGGGGGAGGGGGCCCGGAGAAGGAGAGGCCAGGCTCGCGGCAGTATACAATCATCTTTATTTACAATACCCTATAAAATGTAAATTTAGAAACTTTATTCTCGTGAACCGGAACCAAAACCGGGGGGTGGGGGGGAGGGTGAGGGGAGGGGGGGAAAAAGAGAAAATAAAATAAAAAGGAGGGAATTTTCCGGTGGTTCGGGGGGGGGGGGGGGGGAGGGGCCGCGGGACGGTGCCGGGGCTGTCGAACACCTCCGTGTGCAAATGTCTCAGGTTTTGTTTTAAAAGCAGTGAAAAAAGTAAAATTAAATCTGCCGCCCCCCCCCGCCGCCGTTCCGGGGGGCGGAGCCCGCCGGGGGGGAGGGGGGCGCGGGGGAGGGGGAGGGGGGGACACGCCCAGCCGCCGCCGAGGGGGCTTTGTCCGCCGCCCTCGGTAAGTGTGCGTGGGGGGCGGGGGGGGAGCGGCCGAACCCCCCCAGGGCATCCGTCCGTGCGTCCTCGGGAGCCGCGGGGCGTCCTACCGGATCCCGTGCACCAAGCTGGGGAGACAGCGGCAGAGGGTCGGGGCAAGGTCGGGGGGCTCTCCCAGGGGGCTCTACCATTTCCCCTTTCCCCCTTTCCCCCTTTCCCCTTTCCCCCCTTTCCCTTCCCCACTTTCCCACTTTCCCTTCCCCTTTCCCCCTTTCCCTTTCCCCTTTCCCCCTTTCCCTTTCCCACTTTCCCACTTTCCCTTCCCCTTTCCCACTTTCCCCCCTTTCCCTTCCCCTTTCCCCTTTCCCACTTTCCCCCTTTCCCCTTCCCCACTTTCCCCCTTTCCCTTTCCCCCTTTCCCTTCCCCTTTCCCCCTTTCCCTTCCCCCTTTCCCCTTCCCCTTCCCCCTTTCCCCCTTTCCCCTTCCCCTTTCCCCCTTTTCCCTTCCCCCTTTCCCCTTCCCCCTTTCCCCTTTTCCCTTCCCCCTTTCCCCCTTTTCCCTTCCCCCTTTCCCCCTTTTCCCCTTCCCCCTTTCCCCCTTTCCCCCCTTCCTTTCCCCTTTCCCCCCTTTTCCCCTTCCCCTTTTCCCCTTTCCCCTTCCCCCTTTCCCCCCTTCCTTTCCCCTTTCCCCCCTTCCTTTCCCTTTCCCCCCTTCCTTTCCCCTTTCCCCCCTTCCTTTCCCCCCTTCCTTTCCCCCCTTCCTTTCCCCCTTCCCCTTCCCCCCTTCCTTTCCCCCTTCCCCTTCCCCCTTCCCCCTTTCCCCCCCTTCCCCCCCCCAGCCGGGGGCTCACTGCAGTTTGCTCTCCAGCAGGTTCAGCTTCTGCCGGTCGACGTAGCGGAGAAGAGGGCGACCAGGTTGCCGGGGGTGGGCACCGCCTTGGCCAGGGCGGCCGGCGGGACGCGCAGCAGCTCCCGCGTCGCCAGCAGCATCAGCTCTGTCCTGCGGCGAGAGAGGGGCGCGGGGGAAGGGCAGCGAGAGGCAATTAATCCTCTTCCTTCGTCAAACGCGGCCCCCGCGCCCTCCGGACCCCGCCACTCACCACCGGTTGTCCTGCGTCAGCTCCGTGCCCGCGTCCGAGCTCTGCAGTTCCTCCCCACGGCTCAAGGACCAAGTAGAGGAGGGAGAGGCCGAACTGGAGGGCGAGAGGGAGGGAGGAAGGGCGTCGGGGTGGGTGCTGGGTGCCGGCGTCCTGCCGGTGCTGTCCCACGGCACCGCCACCCTCCGAGGAAACCCCCGCGGCAGGGCAGCGCAGGGCGAGCCTTCCTCCCCCTCCGAGAATCACCTCCACCTCTCGGGGACGGTGGCCTGAGCGGGGAGACCCCCAGCTGCCTTCGCAGCCCCCCGAGGAAGAGGAGGAGGAGGAGGAGGGGGCTGTCTGAGGGCCCCAGTCACGGCAGGCATCGTGGGTGGGACGTCCTCACAAGCCCTATGACCCCGGATTCCAGGGTGGGACCCCGCAGCCCAGCGGGACGGCACGGCAGCCGGCTGCCAGACCGCAGCAGAGCCCAGCCAGCCAATTAACCACCCTCGTTAATCAGCAGGGAAGGGGAGCTCTGCCACCCGGCGCTGGGACCCGCCGGGAGGGACGGTGCAGCCCCGGGGAGCAGAGGGAGAGGGGAGCACCTTGTTTTGGAGCACAGCAGCGAGGTGGTGGTTGGCGGGCGCCGGCGCGGTCGCGCTCTGAGGTAGGTTCGTTAGCTGCTGCACGAGGCTGGTGACCGTCCCCAAGGGCAGGTGGTAGAGGACGTGCGAGAAGGGCCTCAACAGGCAGGGCAGCACCTGCGGGAGAGAGGAGCAGAGCTGGGCACCGCTGAAAAGAGTCTGGCCCCGTCCTCCTGACCCCCACCCTGCAGATATTTAGAGGCATTTCGAAGGTCCCCTCTCAGCCTTCTCTCTCCAGGCTGAACAAGCCCAGCTCCCTCAGCCTCTCCTCGCAGCAGAGATGCTCCAGGCCCCTCCTCATCCTCGTAGCCCTCCGCTGGACTCTCTCCAGTAGCTCCTCATCTTTCTGGAACTGGGGAGCCCAGCACTGGACACAGCACTGCAGATGGGGCCTCACTAGGGCAGAGCAGAGGGGGAGGAGAACCTCCCTCGTCCTGCTGCCCACACTCCTCTTAATGCACCCCAGGATCCCATTGGCCTTCTTGGCACCAGGGCACGCTGCTGGCTCACGGTCAACCTGTGGTCCACCAGCACTCCCAGTCCCTCTCCACAGAGCTGCTCTCCAGCAGCTCAGCCCCAGCCTGTCCTGGTGCCTGGGGTTGTTCCTCCCCAGGGGCAGGACCCTGCCCTTGCCCTTGTTGAACCTCATCAGGTTCCTCTCTGCCCAACTCTCCAGCCTGTCCAGGTCTCGCTGGATGGCAGCACGGCCTGCTGGTGTGTCCACCACTCCTCCCAGTTCTGTGTCACCAGCAAACTTGCTGAGGGTGCACTCTAACTCTGCATCCAGGTCGTTGACGAAGAAGTTGAACAAGACTGGGCCCAGTACTGACCCCTGGAAGACGGAGCCTCCCGCTGTCACCCGACGTGTCAGAGCTGGGCCCTTCAGACAAGCGCTCAGCCGAGAGCTGGGCCTCGTTCAAATAAACGGCGCCATTTATCAAAAACCCTCCCGGAGAAGCGGGGCCGCGCCGTGCCAGCCGGCCGTCCCGGGAGAGGCAGAGACGAGCGTCCTTAAGGCGCATGATGCCGTCTGCCATCTTGCGCGCAGAGGAGAGGAGGAGATCCGGCTCCAAGCCCTCCTCCCACCTCGCAGCGAGCAAGAGGAACCCTCCCAGCCCCCCCCAGAATCTCACCTCGTCCTGAGCGTCCTTCTTGATGAGGAAGGGCAGGTTCCTGGCCGTCGCCATGAGGACGTCGGCCGCTTGCTCGGGTGACAAGAAGGGGAGGATCCGGGCGACGAGGCGCTTCCCTTTCCGGATGCACATGATCTGCATGAAGTGGTCGTCGCTCGCCTGGCGAGGAGGGGAGAAAGGTGCTGGGCGCTCAGCTGGGAGCAGCCCAGGGAACGTGGAGCGCGCGTGGGCACCCCACAGCCAGCCCCCACCTCCGAAACATCCCTGGGGAGGGAAAAACAACAGGGGAACGACACCCCGAACCCCCAACCTCGGCCTGTCTGATGGGCTAGGCAGGACAAGGCCTGTTTCCCCCAGCCAGCGAGACCTGTGCTGCCGAGGCAAGAGGTCAGGCAGGAGGCGACGGACTTAAAAAGGCTCCCAGAGACGGGCTGGGATGCGGGGCACGGGGCGGACGGACACCCCAGCGAGCGTGCGGACAGACCCTATTCACAGCAGCCAAGCTGCGGGGATGGAAGTTGTTACACGATGGTAACCACAGCGAACAAACTCATGGGGAAAATAGCCAAAAGGCCAAAAATAAAAAGGTTATTTCAGCCTCCAGTTCCCAACACAGCCTTGGAAGGATGAGCCTGACTCTTCTTTGGGAAACAGGTCCCTGGAAAGCAGCTTCAGCGGCTGCAAGCGCCCACGGAGTCTCCGAGCTCCCGACGGCGACTGAATCGCCGGCATCGCCTCTGCTCACCTCTCCTGCCCGGGCGCCTTCCCCCTCAGATTGTCGTACATATCGCAGATCTTCTGCTTCTCTCGCCCATCAGGGCCGGCCGCTCGCCTTCCAGGCTCAGGAGGTAGCGTCTCTCGTAGTCCTCCACGTCCAGGAGGAGGCTGTACGTCTGCAGGAGAGACGGCGATCACAGCGGGGCGCAGGGATCTCCGATGGGATCCGCTAGCCCTGCTCCCAGGGATCCAGGACGTGCCAGGCCCCTGCTGCTCCAGGAACCGCGTAACCCAGCCTGGACCCCGTCAAAACCTCCTTGGAGCCAGCGGGAGAGCGGAGCAGGGACTTGGTGATCCACAAGCGTCCACCCGCTGCAGAGCCGAGGCGTTACCGAGTCAGTAACGGAGCCTGCAAAGCCCACCCAGGCCCACCAGGTACCCGGCTCCAGCCCTTCTGCTCCAAGGTCCCCCCTCTCCTGCGAGCAGAGCCACCTTCAAGGGCTGGCTTGTCCCCAGCTGGATGTCCAGAGCGGTCATCGGTACCGCGCCGTGGTCTCCTCACAATCAGGTCTCTCTCTGGATCTCCGTGACGTGCCGCGGTCCCCCTCGAACTCACCTTCTCGATCGTGACGAGGGTCTGGCGCCTCTTGTCCCGAACCTGCTTCTCCTTCGTCTCCTGCCGGGGAGGGACAGCGAGTCAGGGCTGCGGGCGGCTCCGAGCGCCAGCCACGGAGCGGGCAGGCCCCGAACTCACGTCATCCTCGCCGCGGGAGGTCACCACGGCATCGATCATCTTCCGGGGGTTGTTCACGCTGGAGACCGTCAGCTTTCCGAGCGAGCCCTCAAACTGCACTGCAGGAAGGGGGGGGTGGGGGGAGAAGGGAAGCACAAGGACTCATTCCGGGCCCGATCCCGCCTCACCCCGCTTTCCCTCCGGCCCGGGTCCGGGCTGCGCGGCGAAGGGAGCGCTTACCTGGCTTGTAGGTGTGCTCCAGCTTCGCCACCTGAGGTGTGATGAGTTTAGTGCGTTCCTTCTTGGGACCGTCGCCGTGGACTTCCTCCGCTGCCGACAGCTTCTCCAGCTTCTGGAAGTAGTTCTGAGGCGGGGAGAGGGGAGGTCGGCACCCCCAAAAAACAGTTGGCAAGGACTGAGGCGACACATCCCCCTCCCCAGCCTGTGCTCCATCCATCACCAGTCGCTTACTGGTCTTCCCAACACCATCATCATTTTAAACCACCACTGTGGTGTGGTGTGTCCCCCAGTTGCACGAGGGGACGGTTGCTTCCTCCTCTTTATCATCCCTCAAGATCACAGAGGTCGAGGTTCCTCCTCAGCTCCCTCTTTCTCAATACAAACAACGAATGCGCTGTCCCTGGAGGTCCCAGGCTCCCAGTCCTTCCCAGTACGTTCCAGTTAGCCTGCCTCGCTCTGTTAGCGGCATGCCCAGGCTGGGCAATGCGTGGCCAGGGCCTCCCCCACCGGTGCTCACGCGCTCTTCCCACCCGGCCCGGCCAACGTTCGCCTCTTTCGCAAGGGCCGAGCTTTGTTGGCTCACGTCCCGGCTGCGGCCGCACCAGTTCCTCTCCTCTACTGGGAATCAGCTCACCCACAGCTCCCGGAAAACCTCTGTCACCAGCCCCGGAGCAGCTCGCAGCTCTCCTGCCAGCTCCCACCGGAGCCCGGATAACCCGCAGTGAGCGCTCGTGCCCACTCCCACCGTGAGCCCCGTTCAATCTCCCCAGCCCGGCGTCCATCCTATGTAGCCTGAAGCCCTCTGCAGGTTTTCCTCACGTGACGTTGCCCTCTGTACCCTCAAACCCAGCTGAGCTCGGAGCATCTACCACATCAGCAAGAGCCCAGCCATCACCTCGCTTCGTCTGCTCCAAACCCGGCTCCTCCCAGCCCTGTCCAGGGCTCCCTATCCTCGAACTGCATGTGTCACCCAACGAGAGAGGAACCTGGGTCCTGCACCTGGGGAGGGACAACCCCAGGCACCAGGACAGGCTGGGGCGGAGCTCCTGGAGAGCAGCTCTGTGGAGAGGGACTGGGAGTGCTGGGGGACAGCAGGTTGGCCATGAGCCAGCAGCGTGCCCTGGGTGCCAAGAAGGCCAAGGGGATCCTGGGGTGCATTCGGAGGAATGTGGGCAGCAGGGTGAGGGAGGTTCTCCTTCCCCTCTACTCTGCCCCAGTGAGGCCCCATCTGCAGTGCTGTGTCAGTGCTGGGCTCCCCAGTTCAAGAAAGATGAGGAGCTACTGGAGAGAGCCCAGCGGAGAGCTACGAGCATGAGGAGGGACTGGAGCATCTCTCCTACGAGGAGAGGCTGAGGGAGCTGA